>NW_026534348.1:13214926-13296971 GCF_026225885.1 Hylaeus anthracinus
TCTCTCTCTCTCTCTCTCTCTCTCTCTCTCTCTCTCTCTCTCTCTCTCTGTCTGGACTCTCTTTGTACCCTCTGTCGATCAACCTATCAGCCTCTCAGCCGTTCCATGTACTACGGAGAGTCCATGTACCTCTGCCCTTGAGTAAATACATTTATTCGCGTGCATCCCACCTCGCCGTACCGTCTACTCCGAGTGCGTACGTGTGTGTACGCATGCAAATTCGTCGTGCGTTTGCTCGCGAGGCGTGAAGCGAACGCGGCAAGTCAACCGTGATCGCGCTCGACGAAAACCGTCCGGGAATCGAGTTTTCGAGCCGCGGCGTTTTTCCAGTAAACGTCGCGAGTACTTTGCCGAACTCCGCTTGGGGAACTGTTTGCCTCGTTTATGGTCGTGCTTCTCGTCGAACTGTTCGCTTAGATTCTGTTAGTTGTCGTTGAGCAACTGGATTCTTTATCAACGCTTTATTTACAGGCCGGTCGGATGAATTTATATTTAATTTAGTCTGAATAATTCTATTAAAATTATGTGTAAGATGTCTTAATTTGTCTCTACTGAAATATATTTTGCTGAATTCTCATTATTGCTGAATCTACTCATGTCTAATCATGCAATCGTGACACTACTGAAACTTGTTCAATCCAACTCAATTGTAATTATAGCTAGGCTAGTTTGCTTGATTTTATTCTTGTCTACTCAAATATGTCTAACTTGCACAGCCAAGTTTATGCAAAATATTCGAATACTATTTGAATAATCAAGTATTAGTGAAATATTCGAATAGTCAAATATTCGAGTAAACTTTGGATAGTAAAGTATTGAAGTAACATTCGAATGATTTAACATTAAATTGACCACTTTAAAATATACCAACCTGAACGGAGTTTCCGTTCTATTCTCACCATTTTATAATTGACGAATCTGTCTAACGTCGGATGCATTTTCCGGAAGGTACATTCGCAGGGCGGATTTATAGTTCTGTTAGAAGGCCAGATGAATGGCCGCAATCTGGAAAATAAACAGCTTCCGCGGTCAGCCAACGGCTGCATCGACTTGCTCGCAGATTTATATTCGCGGGTGGGCAAGAACGGTGGTTCCCGGTGTCGTGGATTCTTATCCGATTCTTCGTTTCCCCTGACGCTGCGGTTACGGTCGCGATTAGAGGAAGAGCAGAGTAATCTCTTTCGAAAAAGAAACGTATGCAACTGGGTGACCGAGCTTTTCGAAATAAAAGAAGCTGCAAAGTTATAGTACCGTATAAATTCTTGTTCCCATCGCGCTCGCGATACATCCACGCTACATCATATTCCGCCATGTTATGCAGTTCCGTGGTTTAGAAAAATAACTTTTATCTTGAAAACGTATTACTAGAATGTATGGTTGGCGGTAAAGCCGAGGAGAATTCAGGACCAGGATGTAACTTAGCATTGTAGTTTTCTCATACTTTTAGACGGGATATTCGTTAACTAACTTCCGAAGAATGGGTTGAAAAGCTGTGTTGAAAAGTTCTGATTGTTTAACAGGGTAGTTTTCAGTTCCAGAGGAAACTAACACCATAACTCGACAAACTTAGTTTTAACGATGATGTTTCTAAAGAGTAGTAAAACTTTTGTATTTGTATTTCTTAAAAAAAATGTTAATATTCGAATATGTTGTAAGTATTCGAATATTACACGTAAACTTTAAATATTTAAATATTTAGATATCATTATTCGATTATTACTCGATCACTTACTTGAATATCATTGTTTGATTATTACTCGCTTATTTGAGTATTCGAATATTTCTACTCGACCACTTGATTGTTTGAACATCAGTATTCGAGTATTCCTCGAATATTACTATTCAACCACTTGATTTGAATATCATTATTCAATTATTATTGAGATCGTTATGTATCCTAATGTCTTTATTCGATTACTATTTGAATAGTATTATGCAAAGGAGTACGTATTCATATATTTGCACCATTTGAATAATGCATCGGATTCTCAGCAGAACGTAATTCAGCACCAAGAGAATGGGGCATGCGAACACATCTATACACCAAACTCCAAAGATTTGAAAATGCAACAATAATAGTAAATAACATTTAAAGATGCATTTTCAAAATTTATTATCAATTCATTCCTTTCAAGATACTCTCAGTAGAGTAATATTTGAAGAATGCTTGTATAAGTTTCTCTAGAGGAAAATATTCAGAGGCAATTTTAATTATAAAAATAGTATCGAATGTTCAGATCAAAGCGTTTCAGGCGCATTCAGTGTTTTCGATGGTTCTTTGTTTAAAAAAAGTTGAAGCACTATTTCAGTAAAGAAAACGAGACGTTCCGCTAGAAATACGTCTGACGGTTTAATCACGATGGTACAGCGAGCTGGAAGCAAGCGCGATTAAATACGTTTCTGGTCGTCTTGTTTATCGTGGTTATCAGAGCCGTGGCCCGTGAAAGCGACAGTCTGCACGTTTTAATTCAGATGCCGCGATAAGGCGTTATTTCGAAATCGCGTGGGAAATTACGCGTTTTATTGAGGCCATTTCCAGGACACTTAAGACCGACAGGAATTCCTTACGCCGTTGAATATTTATCATTCGCCCAGGGGAAATTTAATTAAAGTCTGGCGTAGTCCAATGCGGGACACTCGAGCTTGTTTTGCTCGGTTTAGCATTTACTCTCGATGAACCTTATCCTCGAACCGAGATGAATTCGAAAGACTTTTTACTTACCATCTCGAGTCCGAGCTCTGTTTGAGATTTCAGTTGCTTCTTTTCAACTGTGAAATTTCTTTTAGACTTTGGATTATTTTGCGATATTATGTCGGAGTTTATTCAAATTTATTCTATTTATTACTCGTTTCGCAGAGCTGAATAAAAGAGAAAGTATTTGAAATTTTGTTTACAGCTTAAATAAAATAATATTGTAAATTGCAGGCGAAATTTCAGCAAATGAAATATTAAGATATACAAATTTAGTATCTATGAAATTAGAGGAGAAGTGCGATAAGGCACACAATTTTGGTTTATGCGACTATTCGAAAAATAATTGTAGAGTATGTGGAAGTTGCATAAGCAATCACAGACGAAGCTGTGTGAATGGCAGTACGACACTATCCACGACTATCATTACTATTCGACGTACGACACGTTGTTACATCTACATCCTCTATTATCTACGATTATTTGTTTGCATAGCCTCCTATTCGTGGACAATTTTGATCAAACTTACAATCGAGAAAAAGATCTCGATAATCATTTTTACGATACCCTGTTCGATTCCCTTTACCGCCCACGGAAGTCCGTCAGCGGTGATGTTACAAGAGCGTTGACACTCCCCAAAGCCATGGATCCGGAACACCGCCCCTGAAAGTAATTGAACTCTGCCTGTTTGCCTAATTAGCCTGTCGCTGTACGAGAATAAGCGAGTTTAACGTCGATCACGTCGAACGTCCCAGAGCGTGCAATGATTCAATCCCAAAGATACGAAACGTTCATTTGCACAACAACCGCCACGAGGACATTAATCTGCCAACTTTCCAGCGATACACACCCGTAAGCTATTTTCAAATCGAGATCGATCCCGTCGTATCGTAACTGTTCCCTTTCGTTACTATTGGGTTTGAAGAAACCATAGTTCAATCGATATCGCGTTGGAACCTTTCTATCTGAGATCTTTGATCCCGTCAACGAAATAGAAAATCGGTTTCAGTGTAACGATTTCGTAATTATCGTAAGATCAGAAGACAGGCAAGTATAGACTCGGGCTAGACTGGACAATTCGTCCCACGGTGGCAAGCCTGTTTCTGGTGGTCATAACCCACACATATTAATTGCACCGGATCGAAGGATGGACGACAGTTTCTTATATGTCTGGCTATCCATCTAATCGCCATTCGTATTTCTACTTGAGTTCGAGGGAATCATATTAATTAGGGGTGAGATCGAGTTTGGTACGTGCTTATGCCTTCGAGAGAGTAATCGAACATCAATTGAATTGAAATTGTTTTAGCAAACATGTGTATGGATCAAATTTAAACGAATTTAATATATTTGACCAAGTATAGGTATATGTAGATGAAATTTAATTAAACGTAATGTATTTTATAAAGTATATCTATAAACGAAATTTAATTGAATATATTTCTAATTAAAATCTTCCCAATGTGGGATTTCTAAGTTGTTAAAATATTTAAAAATAATTTGGATACGTAATGACTATTACTAGGTTCAATAAATGAAGGTACAAGTTTTCATTTCAGATATGATTTCAAATTAAATGCTGAGCTACTGACATATCTGACAAAAGAGAACTTACGATGAGATAATGAAAAAAATAAAATTTTGTTAAAAATACATTTTTTACGCTGTTAATTTTCTTCGTAAATTCTCAAAGAAGTTAAATGTCCTTCCAAGTGTATAACCCAGTATCACCTCTTAAATATAAGCATACGACACCAAATCTCCTCGAACTGCAGACATTTAAAATTCACGGAGGACTACTGATTGCTAGGAGTAAGATTGTTCTTGACCCAAAGTTCTCGGAAAAGTTGCTCGCGGAAAAAATCCATGATGTACACGGCTTAACACCGAGCGCGAGGCAGTAGCGTAGCAATTGTAGCGTCTCGTTAGACGCGACAATTAAAGCTCTCGTTATTTTCAGCCGTGAGAACCGGATCGTTTTAATGAGGGCCGAGAGAATTAAACGCTTCGAGATTACACGATGCGAGCTTCCTCGTGCATCGTTCCATCTCGAAATTATTGTCAACGTGGAAATCTCTGGCAAACTCGGTTTAGAATGGACATTTAGAGACGAGTACGTAGACCTAATCTCTCCATCTACGTCGAATAAAATAACATCGCGCGGCGTTGTATAAAATTACTCGAGCAACGATGCTCGTCAACAGTTTCGAATTTCAACCGAAATTGGGAACGAAATAGTATCTCGCCAAAGATCGAATGTTGATAGCGAAATGGCTGGAAATGGCTGTTCGATAGGTTTCCGTAGACGATGGTTGGCTTTAGGTCAAACCTTGCTTTATATAGAACGAATCACGAGAAACAGGACATCTGAGTGGATCTGTCAAGATTAAAAATAGGATAAACTGCTCGAGGGAAACATTGTGTGGTATGCAGGGTGTGTCACAAATCAGTTTCTACGATTTTTCAGAAAGTTCCAATAGTCTGACAAAAAATGTTTCGAGTAAAAGTTAATCAGCTGTGAATCGATTTTGACATATAAATATACCGTCTCACTTCATTACTTCTTTCGTTAAATTATAAATAAAAAAAAAAAATAACAAAATAATTCGTTATTTGAAATATCTACTATTTCAAATGATCTGACAATATTTTTATTTTCAACTGTATTGAGAATAACGATTCGAAATATATTATTTCAAATATTTATATCCTATTGTCAATTCAATTAAAATTTGTCTAGGTCTGTCGTAAACACCAGCGGAATATTCGAGTAACTCTCGTCTGAAAAGAGCACCGTACTACCAATAGTAGCAAGAAATGATTTTAAAAAATGTCTCCGTTGACGGTATCGCGAGTTTTATTATACGTTGAATCACGATATGCGACTTGGCAACGGTTGGCTCGTTCCAGAGTCGACGAAAAAGATGCAAAATAAGGTGAATTAGCACTAGACGGTACGTGGCCATATGAAAGTGGAGACGACGAAGCTAAAGCCATCAACTCGTATGAATTCTATTTAATGAACCGTCCCTGTGCGAGTGTAATAATCTATTCACGCTCTGGCTGTCCCCAGACGACGATGTAATTGCCTAATAACTTCCAGTGAAAAAAAATAATTCCCTGAACGATCGATAATGAATCTCTTGGACGTGAAACGTATGTACATCACGATGAATTCTTCATTCAGCAGATTCGCTAGCGAAGAACCTTTGCCTTCCATGTCCTCTGCGTATCGCTTTAATTTCTCACGTCTTTCGTTGCATAACCTCGGTGATCCCTGCTAATTACATGACTGTCTGAAAACTTCGTTAAGGCGCGCAAGTGGTCACGATTGAAGCGTCACATTTAAATAGGAGAAACTAAATAACCGCAAAAACGAAGCCAGCGCTTAATTTGATAACAAGGTTACGCTACTTAGCTTTTCAATAGCCAAGGCATGGCTTATAGATTCGTATCAGCCACGACGGATAATAGAGAGCAACGTAATGAAGTAGGCAACGTTTAGCACGGCTCATTTCCTCCTATGGACTTATTTCCTGCTCTCATACTATTGACAACAAGTTACGGGTCAACTTGGTTGCTGTAATACCCTGAAGAGCTAACAACGGCCTATAATTAACAAATGTTGGGTTTCAAAGTGCACAAGGTAAAACAAAAACATTTAGTTTTCTTAAGAGGCGAAGCCATTTTGGAAATGTGAGAAAATCAATTTTCTCTTAGCTAAGTAAGAGTTTTTTAAACTCTTTTTCTTCTTCTGTTTATTTTAAATAAACCTATGAAGAATTGGAGCACACGGTGATTCTTTCCTTATTTCACATCAACGTGTTAGTCTCTCTTCCTCCACTCACAATCCCGTCAATGACCAGACCCTCTCGCTCGTTCTTCCCATTTCCTCTTTCTCCCAGCTGCCAGCATGAGAATCCAGTTTCTAAACGTGTGTGTAAGCGTCAAAAACCACGTGTACGCATTTCAAAACAACCGCCGTTGAAGAACCAGCCATCGCGTCGCGAACCAAGCGATATTACTTTTTCTTCCACTACATATTCGTATCTCTATCCAACGTGGAACTTTCCATTCCCCGTCGACGAAATAATGGACGTATTTATTCGATGATACCGGTCGTCCTTAGATCCTTGTAAAACTATTGCGCAACCAGGAGCGATTCTAGGCTTCCTGTCACATGAGTGCCATCTCAAACAACTCCATTTTAGGAGGCAATTTCTTTGTCATCTTTTCTATAAAACGTATATGTTGTTATATGTATATTTTAATTTTATACGTTCTTAATCTTCATTGATGTCACCTTGAAAATACAGGAAGTTATTTAGAAACAAAAAGAATTCAGTCCTTATCTTGCCACAACTCTGGTCCTGCCATCGACTGTCAATCCCTGACACTAACTACCTTATAGAAAGAAATGACAACTTATATTTCTAACCAGTTAATGTGCTAATGCCTCGAATCAAAATACTCAATTATGTTTGCTTTCTTTTAACCTTCTATTTTTGGAAATAAAGAGTTGTTCTACAAATCACGGAATGCCGCCTACTTTCTTGTCGCTTTCTACGTCTCTAGTGAAACAAAAAGTGTTAACTACTATGGCTTCAGTTTCCTTAATGTGTCAACTTGTTAAACAATTTTTATCGATAATTATGGGCCCGACCCATAATTTAATACCAAGTAAAATACTTTTGCATTCCATTGAAAAAAGGGTCTTCAAGAACGATCTAAAGACTTCAGTTTTGTCGTTTGTATAGCTGCGTAGTAAAGCTTACGATCCCGTGGATGGCTTCCGGAGACAGGTGCGTATACTGCAAGTGAAAGAACACAAAAACCCTCGCAGGCTGGCGAGAGTGCGTGTGCAGGGTGCACATAGTCCAAGTATGCGCCAAAACAGGTATCGACAAAGGCGCAGGTGCCTTCGAGCGAGGGGAAGTTTCGACAAAAGACGCCAACGAAACAAAGAAACTTCGGTGCGTTCTAGGGCCTCGGAGACTATTGCCCAGCGCTTGTCTCGTTCAACTTGGTTCCTTTTTCCGATAGCTCGATAGGCTGTTTTCGTCCAGAGACAATCTTCCGAGTGAAATTTCTTTAAATAATACACGTGACACAGGCACTCGACTTGGCGAGGCAAGATATCAACCTTTCGGAGCTCCGCTGTATTTAACTTTGTGTTGAATTTAATATACGTTTATTCATTACGACAATAAATGTGTCAAGTACTTGTACATACTCTGCATCACATAGAAGTTAATCCCACGCATTAGTTTAAGAATTTCAAAGAATTTATTGTCTATTTTGACATTGCGTGACGAAACGTATTTATATTTGTATGATGAAAAATCATGCATTTTTGCGAGACTACTCTACTTTTATGCTGAAATAATAAAGTGGCGTTAGCCATTATCAGTGTTGAAATATTTTGGCAAGGTACAAAAGAAAGCTGCCAAAAAATCCGACAAATACCTGAAATATTTAAAAGGTACAAGGAAACTCTGTGACAGAATATCTGTAGAATCGTATTTTGGTCAAAGCTAACCATTTCGAGCAGTTTCAGTGAAGGTAAACGACTATTTCCACGATACTGGGGTACAAACATGGCTGTAACTCGGGAACAAGGTTAAACAGGGCACCTGTTCACGTGAACTTTCATTATTGTTCTCATGTCCTCGATCGACTACCAAAGTGGGCTTCACGCGATAGGGTACATTCTCCATAATTTATAATGCATTGCATAAAATAACTAAAAGTTATTTGCATTGTGCGAAGTACACACGTATGCAGCGAATACCTCCCAGGGTATTTTTCTCGTATTCAAACGCGGTCTAACTCAGACCTGGGCACTTGAAGGGATACTTATTTGAAATATCAGTAATTGAATAATGATATTGAAATATTATTTCAAATAATTGTGTAAATGTTCTTGAAAAATATATCAGGTAAAATCATAAATAGGCATATAATGATTTTGAATTTGTAAGCGATGAAAATGAAACAGCAAACAATACCATGTCTTATATTTTTGTAAGATATAAGGTCGTTTTCATTATATGATTATACGATTGTGTCAATCGTTTTTTTTTTTATTATTCTTGAGGATTATTTTTATCCTTGAAGTAAAAAACAAAAATTGAAATAGCTATTTTCTCAAACGAATTGACATTATTTTCATTTTTAAGTAACAGTTCGAAACAAATTCTTTCAAACTTTAACGAAAATTTGTCATAGCTCGATTTGTCCCTTGCTTCGAATATGTATACAAAAATTACGACGCATGGTAATGGCCATCGTTCCGTTTACCGCCAATTACGTAATACGTTTCCTAACATAGTTTTGTAAACAAGGTAATTATCAGGAACACCTAGACACGCGATGGTCGCCTTAATTACACGCTACGGTTCGACAATCTAGGTGGAGCAGCACCAGCGAGAGAGAAAAAACGGTAAACGAGAGTAATACCGTGGCGCCTTTGATCTCGTCGCGCTAATAACTTGCTAGAAAAGTGAATTAATACCGGGTCTCGAGGAGTCCAGAACCAGCGAACAAGCGAAGATGATTGACTTCGTTACACGCACCAACGTTGGACCGGAGATGAACTTCCGTCTATCCTCGCGATCGCTGCTTTTATTATCGATGCTCATCACAAAAAGCTGGCGATGTGGTTGCGCAACTTTCCCAGTGTTAGTTTCAAATGTATCAAATTCCTCTGGTTTTAATAACTGAAAGGTCTCATCGAAGAGAACCCGGTTCCATCCCTGGTAAGTCATCTGCATCGAAAAACTCACGACTTTCAACGTATAATGAGAAGAAGTAAAAAGGGAACATATTCAACCAGCACGCGACGATTTTGATCAAATTTATATGGGGGGTATTATTTAAAAAAAAATAATTGACACGTATTTTGTTTTATCAACAATCGTCGATATTGAATGAGTGAAAACAGCCCCTAAAGTGGGTGGTGAAAAATATGTTTCTTTTTTCTAATTAACTTGGAAACTAAAGGAACTAGGACACAATTTTTTCTTTAAATTATGCGTTTACGATTGGATAATTTACTCATACAAGATAAAATTGTTTAGTTATTTATTTGAATAATATAAATATTTTTTAAATTGTTGTGTTTTGTTAATTTATCTTAGTAAATTTTCCTCATTCATGCAAATTTATATAGCGTAAAGTATAATCTAAGAGAAAATAAAATGAAATGAAATATACTTAAGAACAAAGGAAATAAATTGAATATAATCTGATTGTAAATAACTTCATGTACGAGGTATAAACTAAAAAAGAAACAATATTGTTCAATCTATAGCGTTAGATTTCTTTTAGGCCTCAAACTATCTGAACTCAATTGTGAAAGCTGTTTGTCCTGTTGCTTCATTCTACGTCAGTTTAATCCTAAATCAGAGTGAATAAATTTCATTTTGTAAAAGGAAATTTGATACATCTAACAGAGGTTCTACTGCATAATAGAGTGTCCAACCTAACTCTTGTGATTTTTTTTGCGATAGAAAAAATTTTGAAGAAAAACATTGTTTACTTTGAAGAGACATACTATGATAGACAAAAAAAGGAGTATTTCCATTATTGTAATATTGTAGCTGATAAATAGACAAATTCAAACATGAATAATGTGTTGATTCATTAGGTTGTCCGAAAAGTTTCTTTCGTTTTATTAATAAGTAATACATACGCAATACTTTATGTGTAATGTTACATTATTGAATTGTGTACGATTCATTTTGCTCCATTACTGTTACAACATTAACATCTAATTAGATTGTCTATTTATATAAACACTATCGCATAAAATAATTGAGTGCAAGTTACGAAAGAAACTTTTGGGACAACCTAATACATACAATCATATAGGAGTTATTCTTGTGAAATCATACTCCAATGTATACAATTCGAGAATATGACCTGGGTAATCTTGTTGACTATCATAGTATGGTCACCTTCCAAACAAAACAATGTTTTCCTCTAAAATTCTTTTTCTATCGCAAAGAGCACGTGAGATTCGTTTTGATTTATGCATACTACTATTAGTACATCAACAGACTTGTCTGTTTCTTCAAATTGGCCACTGTGAATAGAGAGCCAACAAAGCAGTCAATAAATTTGCGAGCACCAGAAGGAAAAACGCGAAACACCGTGCATGTGGTGTCTCGTGCAGCTCTACTCCGTTAGAAGATGGAAAACAAGACAGGAAGAAGAATCGACCGAAGACTAGCGCGCAGCATCGTCGAGCTGAAAACGCCACGAGGAGCGTCTCGTTCAAAGTCAACATTTATGTGGCCACTCACCGACAGACTCGAGCGTGGTAGCGTCCCAACATCAGCTCCGAGAAGGCCATCCTCGCTCCAGGTAGCTGGTTGGTCCCCTTTAGAAAAGAACCTTTCGTCGTGCACTCGCAAACATCGAACCTCGATCACTGATTATTCACTCTGGTCCCCGAAAAAATGAGCACTTCGCGCACGGTTCAAGTCCCGAAACGAGAGCACGCGGACGTGACAGTCGCGTACCCAACCTTAACTAACCGTGGCAGGTCCTGAAAGGAACAGTCACGAGAGAGAAACGCGAGAGCACACATCCGACGTCCCTGAAACGAGTTCTCCCGGTCAGAGGTGGCGAAAGAACGAAAGGAAACGCAAGACGTGCAGGAAAACACTCACTGTCGCGGAACGTAGACGCCACTGGGATGCTCCGATATCGCAGGAGCACCGTAGTAAGGACACGATGGCACGAGACTTCGCGACACAATATCCGCAATCCGCGGAAGGACTGTCGTCCGAACCCGCGTTCACCCGCGCCCCTCCATCTGTCAGACCGACAGGAAGGGGAAGTCAGGTAGACGGACAGAGATAGAGTGAGAAAGAGGGGGAGTTTGGATAGTGGCGCACCTTAACGCAAAGAGACTGCGCGGGAACGGAGCGAGAGAGACGGATAACTGGCGCCATACCGATTACGAGGGTGGGAGAAAGCAAGAGGGATGTTATAGCGCAGGTCCGTCGCTAGCGAAGGGTGTTCGGGTCCATTCGAGGATTCTCGGCACAAGACTGGAATCTCGCGTGTATATATTCCGATTTCTTTTGAGAATTTGACGAATATACGCCAAGTATAACAAAAATTAGACTTGGTTGGTGGCGATGGTTATCGAGGTAAACGGAGTAGTCTCAATTATACAGGGTGTCCCAAAACTCGCGTAGGAGCCGGAAATGGGGGCTGAGACGATTCTGAACAACAATTTCCTTTGCAAAAATGCCGGGGAGGGCTTCGGTTTTGAATTATTAACGAAAAACACCGACCAATCACAGCGCCCGATTAGTGCGCGCTAAGCTGGTTGCGCAGGCGCACCCAGCCAGTCCTGGCTCGAGCTTATGCTCTCGTGGGTGATCGCGCGCTAATCGGGCCCTGTGATTGGTCGGTGTTTTTCGTTAAGGCATCTGGCCATCCTGAGCGCTCGCCAGATGGGTACTATTTTTTAAAAATTCATAAATGCGAAAGTATAGAACAAAATATTTGTATGTTTTGACACATACTAAAGAACGGTTTAATGAACACATGAACATTTTTTTGAAATAACAAAAAAAAAGGCGGCGGTTCGAAAATGTTGGTGTAGGTCTTCGGCACGAAACGCGCGCGGACTGTACCATCATTATATTCTTTAAGTTGCATGTGAAAAAGAAAGAAAAAAATTAGATTGTTTCTGGAGTTTGTCGCAAGAGAGTAGCAATTGGATTTTTTTTTACCATTAAGAAAATTATGGTGAGGCGAAGAAATTTTTTTTTTATTTTTCACCGAAATTTCACGAGAAAAATCGTCAATAAAAAAAAAAAAATTAATTAATCGCAAAAATCCATTGCTACTCTTCAGATAAGATTCTAAAAGTAGTGTGTACAAATTTCAGAGCAATCGGACCGATAGTTTACGAGATTTACGTTTTACCATTTCGAGAAATGTATTTGAAATTTGTACACACTACTTTTAGATACATTATCTGAAGAATAGCAATGGATTTTTGCGATTACTTGATTCATTTTTTAATTAATTTTTTTTTTAAGAATAGTAACCATCTGGCGAGTGCTCAGGGTGGCCAGACGCCTTAATAATTCAAAAATGAAGCCCCCACCGACATTTTTGCAAAGGATATTGTTGTTCAGAATCGTCTGAGCTATCCCCTATTTCCGGCTCCTACACGAGTTTTGGGACACCCTGTATATTCTTCATGTTTTATTTCTGAATTTATGCTTTTTCTTTCAATTTAAAATAATGATTTAATTAATTGGAAATTCAAGGAGTTGCAATATTTTTTTAAGATTGTTAAGAATACGATTTTCTTTATAAACAATATGAAGCATTAATTATTCATTTGAGGATATGTAACGCAGGTTTGAAATCTCTCGCCTAAATCTTTTGTGCATTCAATGAATATATAGTAGGTTAAAAATGGATTCTATGAATTTTTTTTTACAGAACACAATAAACTTTAGTTTGTGCGACCAGCATGATTTCGTTAGTATCGACATTTATCGAGGTAAACGGAGTGAACTGTAACGAGGCTCCGTTTGTTTATGTTACCGGATTTAGCATGAAAGATGGTATTCAGGACTTTGTTTATGCTTTTATTCAACTTTGTTAGTCTGTTTGCGTACATGTATGCTTAGTACAAATATTAAACCTCAAATATCATCGAGTAAATCATATCCAATCTGCGTAAAAGAAGAAATATATAAAATCAATTTTGTGTAATCTTTCATAAATTTTACTTTATCTAATCACTACCATTTCAGTAGTACCGATGGTTATCGAGCTGAAAGTAAAAAACCGTGACGGCGCTTCATTTGTTTACGCTGGCAACTCTAGCGTGAAATATTGACTTCAGTTCTGCTTTCATATTCATAAATAGACCATAGAGAATGTACACATAAAGTTTCAAAAATATGGGAATTAATTTTCTTATTTTTCAATAAGTAAACGAGTTGGTCAAACAATTTAAATACACAACAATTTGTTGCACACAGAGTTTTCAATTATCAAAATAAAATAAAATGTAGAATTTGCCAAACATTGTAAGCTCGTAACGATTTTGATATTAAAGCATTGCTTATGTTCGTGCCATTTTTGCGCAAATATGATTGACGGATTTCATTTTCGACGAAAAAACAATTTAATGGAACAGAAATGAGCAGAAATTAATTATAATTTATTATATATGGATTCGAGTGGATCGATAAATTATCATAAGCAAATAATCCGGATGCTCATATTGTTTGGAATTTTCGATTAAATTTAATTTCGTTCATGCATGTTCAAATGAGTGTTCCACTTGTTTCGACAAACCATACAATATTTTAAATATCCTAATTCTTTAAATATAAATATTTTCATTTTACTGTACAAAAGATAAACGATCGATGAATTTCAATATTAATTGTGACTGCGGTAGTATTTAACAGTTTTCAAACACCTAAAAACTGCTTTTAGCAAGAAACATGTAAAGTGGTTTAGAACTTTGGCAGTACATTCAAACTTCCGTGTAATTCAAAGCGCCTCGAGCAACTTCCTGGATTTTTCCCTTTCCCGTAATAATAATGTACTTAAAGAAAATTCATTCCACTTACCATATATTTTCTCCCTTCCTTGAATTCTACAACGTTCTTTTCATCGTCCTGTGATAAATAGAGCAAAACGTAGCAAATTGTAGATTGCCAAGAAAACCTCTTCTCGAAATTACACGAAGCGTCATTAAGTTCATCCACGTTGAATCAACAGAAAACCTCTAATAATAACTAGTACAATAATGAAAAGTAAATACGTATATGCAAGTATTCACACACAATGTACACAAGGGTTTTGGGGGACACTGATTCCAAATTTGAACTTAATTTGAAAATTTAAAATGGCAGATCCAATATGGCGAGATAAAATTAGAAAATTGACTGGATTTAGATGAAATTTGGTATGCAGTATCTCTTCGGTAGGCGTAATTGTTGTAGTCATTTAATCCAAATTTCGTTTTACGAAGTAACGTAATTAATCAGTAGAAATGTTTCGGACTTTTTAGTCCTTATAAAATAAGACCAATTGTATGAGATGGAAAGCAACTTTATGAAACTCATTATTTGCCACATCGTTTCAACTCATATAATTGATCTTTTTTCATTCCTACTCAAAACATTGAAACATTATAAAATATAGGTGTTGCTAAAGTTACGTTCCGCAATATAAGTGCGTGAGCATATAGTATTACTGTATGGATGCTTGCAAAAAACTTTTTTGTTATCATTAAGCAATAAATCCGACTCATACATGAACAGAGGGATCAACTTAATTAGAGCGTAGCTGTGAAATCCTTTTGTAATATGTTTGAAAAGAAAAACCAGTTTTGCAGTTTGCAAAATAAAACGGCGAATCGTTCGTAATTACGCAAACAAATCTACGACGCTGGGAAAATACCTCTGGGAGCGGAAGTGGGAAAAGTGTTCGTTTTTCAAACTGTTCGTTCGTTCGCACAACTGCGTCATACGAAGGAAAAATGGAATCAGTAAGTGTATTCGACGGAATGCAACACTAGCGTCGCGAGAATTTTCCGTGTAATTGACTCGATGCACTCTCTCTGCTCGATATCGAATCGTTCGTTACGCTTTCTAAACGACTCTTCTTCCCCACCGTTCCCCTGTCCACCCCGCTGTCAAAGGAAAGAGACCGATATTTTCTGGAATTTCAGACTAGCCTACAATAGGCAATTACACGTGCTCTTGAGTCGGGCGATCGCGGATATTCAAACGCGTCCCATCCGCTTTTCTCTTTGTGCATTTTCGAATACGGTTTAGCCCGCCTTTGGTGCAGACATACGGGCAATTAGATCAAGACTCGTTGCCGATTATTCTCTCCGCGTTTATCCACCCTTAATGCAGCTAATTTCTCAATATCAACGCATCGTTCGGAACACATTGTTCCCTGTTTATCATGTACTTCGTTCGTGTTATTTACTTGCTTATCGTTTATTGTGAAACTTTCTTATTGGAATACGTTTAGAAGGACCATAATTATTGATGTTCGTTAACCCTCGTTGATTTCATTTAAATACATATGCGGTAAAATACAGGGTGTTCACGAAAGTACTAGTCAGCGCTTTTCTACAACATACAATTTCAAAAATCAAATCCGGTCATACTAAAATCGTTCATGATTATTAGACTGCGGATTACATACATTTACAATTTACAATTGAAATTCGTTGACCGATACCCAATCAGTGATTATCTGGAACTGAAAAAGGATAATAGTCGGGTACGGCACGGTAAACGGTCATTATTTATTATTCAATTAACATAAAATTACTGTTCGCGGAGCAGCAAGTGGATAGAGGACATAGATCACGGGACATAGGCGGTGTGGGTGTCCCGGGAGGACAATAGGTCGTTACCTCGGAGGCAGAAAATTAGACGAGGACTTAGAGGAGCGAGAGGAAAACGAAGAATAAGTGTCTGGAGCCCGGAGACGGAGAAAGTAAGAAACGGTTTGTCGCGGGAGAGACTGCATCCGGATGGCGCCATACATTTTTCCGCCGGAAAGAAAAGTAATATTTCCGTATGATTTACATGCCGGGCGTCAGCTCGCTCGTTAATAATTCAATTTTCAATCTGGTCTTAATGCTCGCCGAGCTTACCACCCTCTCCACTTTCTACTGTTCGTGCTCAGGGCTCCCTGTCTTCTCGTTTCTTATTTTTCACTTCGACTTGCTATGCCTCTAGACGGCACGTAGCCAACAAAAACGATACCGTGATCGTGGCGAGGCTAAGTCGAAGATAACAAACAAATGTCTTCCATTGTTTTATTACTCTAAATATATTAACCCAGTCACTCTCCAGCTATTTCACGTATTGCGTAGGCGAACACTGACTCAGCGCCTCGTGAAACTGCGACGTTTGATTTCTACGAGTAAAATATCTATGTTTGGACAGCGCGGGCGTGGTGTATGAAGACTTAATCAAAACTAAATGAATCAAAATTGAATGAACAACGTTTATTCGCGAACAGTGGTATTTGACATGGGGTGTCAACTACTGAAATTTATTTGTTTCGGTAGTTGACAGCCCTAGTACATCCTAAAAGAACAATCAAAACAACAAATTCTGTGAAATGCACGTTCCTAAATAATAATTTATTCGTTCTCAATAGTCAATTCAAAAGGATTAAAATTCAAGGGATTATCTATAATTCAATTATCATCAGGTCAATGAAATTACTTGCTTAAGTCTCTCGCTATGGTCTTTTTAAAAATTGATTTTTTTCTTAATTTTCTTAAATCAAAAACGTTTCTGAACTATGAACATTCTTTATCCCCATTGCTTATTTTATGAGATATCAAATAAATTCTACACCATAGCCATATGTATCTAGTTTAAGAAAAGTGATCACAAACTTGTCGACAAGTCACCTGTATATTTTCTAGCAAAACTCATTGGCACATCCGGTAGAATCGTCTAACGCCAAGCTAATTACATTTTGAGACCGATTTCTCTTTGTTTATATCTCGAATAAAATACACAGAAGGTTTCAAAGCAATTCATCGCATACTTTTTTTTATAAACATTTTTTTTAATATACCCCTGTTAAACGTGGTTTTACAATGGTCTGTCCTCAAGAGAATTCAGTACAACGTTTCTGACAAACCTATTGAACGTACCACGCAATAACAATACAAAGCGCGATTCCACCGACTGACATCCTTTGCGATCGTGCCAAACAAGGGCTATTGCACCGCGTTCACCATTCGAGACAATTTTTACAACGACCCGTAGCACTCGAACGGTTAGCCTGTCGATAGCGACGTTGCTCGCGTTACGATCGCGATCTTCCCGACAAAACGATACCCCGTGTACTCGTTGTCCCGCGGCTTTATTCGAGTCCGGCCATGGTCGAATCAATCGATCCTCCGGAGGCGAGCCTATCAAACCAGCAATAGATCGAATGTACGTGGACCTTTAATATTTGACCGTGGTGTTTTCGAGGCAATCGTGCCAGCGGTGTTGTCTGTACGCGTGTATGTTTTTTATTTATTCCTAAATGGAATCGAGCCACTTCTCTCGGGCCTCTCTATTTTCCTCTCGTCGGATGGAGATTTTCATTCGTAATGAAAAACCCGGGAAGCTATCTGACCGGACAGATTTTGTAGCCAGCGGGAATTAATATTTTCCTGCCAGGTGGATTGGTAATTGTTAACGGAATCTGTATCGATTCTCTTGGTAATCAAACACCCGATCGTTGCGGCGAATCTTGAAATATAGCGATCGAGGGTCCTGCATTCGTTAAATATAAATCATTTGGAGTGAGCTTTTTGCAAAGGAATGAATTTTCCACCTTTTTTAAATCCTTCGTCTAAATCCTTCGTACGTACAACGTGCAATAATCGCAGGAATTTATAAATCGCATAGTCATTATTACCAGTTTCTTCTTAAGCGCAATTATGTTAGTGTAGCATGCAATTACATTTGAAGCGTTACTTCTTAACAATGATGCAAATTGTACAATAACGATTATGCAAATGCGATTGCCAATTACGATCTCTTGGCGAATACAATTATGTAGTATAGAGTTGCATCTGAAATATTACTTCTTGGACGGTGATAACGATGCAAATGCAATTGTCGGTTACAATCCCACGTCGAGTGCAATAAGGCGAGAATAATATCCAGTGGCATATGCAGTACTACTTGTTCTCCGGATCCAACAGCGCAGGTGCATTTGTAAATTACAACCTGCATAGTTATTTCTCTTTTTCTCAAATGCAATTAAGCAAACACAACGAAACGCTGGTTGGACAATTCCAGTTTATAGCAAAAAAATTCGAATATCAGAGAGTGTTAGAAAATGAAAATGCAACACCACGATCCAAATAGTCTCGTTTCCAATATCAGCCAAATCAGAACGACAGAGACGCCTACAACGTAGGCCGACCTACACGCGTGGCTGTATCAATGCAGTTCGTTGCACGAGTTTAGTGTGAAAATCTTGATTAACTTAGCGTCACGTAGAACGAATTGTTTGTTTCAACCATTTTTATATATACAACGATGTGTTAACAAAACGCACTAACCGCAATATACGGGAGTCTACTGTAAAATTTCTTTATTCTCTTATTTATTATCTCTTTTATTTACGTTTTATTCATTTACATATTTTTGCCTAAGAGTAATCGTAAATTCGTGTAAAATTACTTTGTTCGATATTCAACAGGGGATAATTAATGTTCGAGCTCATTGTTTCGCGAATGCCTCCATGAAGCTCGTGAATCCATGAAACAGAGATCGTTCCATTCGAAATCCAAGATACAATGACGGCACAATCGCAAGATTCGTGCTCACACGAACATCACAGGATGTCTGTTTCATTCGGCTGTGCTTTACGTCGTCGTGATTAAATTCATCTACATAAATATAACAATTATGTACAATATAACAAAGAGTCGTCACGTAGCGCTATTGTTTGGAACGCATTTAACCGGCTCAAAGGACGCAGTACGCTAGGCGTTTGGTCGCTGAGCTATAGAGAGAATTCAAACGGGCACTCACAAACGACATTCTCGAATCTGTGCAACGTAGATGACAAACAGAGTAGCGTGGCGACAGTGAAATGCATTGAAGCAGTGTCTCTCGATCCTTGAACTTGTTTCCAATTAACGCAAACAACAAAAGCGTTCCGTAGGCGACACAATTACGTGGGACACCCTGTGCATAAGTCTCTGTTTGGAGCATTCAAATGAAAATTCAGGCTCACTGTGTCGAAGGGTTAACGTGCACCCTTACTCAATGATATGCTCCTGATCGTAAGCAAAGATTTACAATTTTATATTCGTGAACCGCTTGAATTAAAAACGTAAACAGTGATGCGAATGGTTCAGTTTCTAGCATCCTGTGCTAAATTTCTATCTTTACGCGAGGAATTACACTGTTCGTAAGATACAATGCGGAACAAACCCTACGTTTTTGTTTATATCGATAGAAATACATAAGAATCAATGCGCGTCCTATTTTATGTAAACCCACTAAAAATCGTTTTCCAGGAACGAGGTTTGCGAAGATTATGGAAGGAAATGTAGCGTAATGGTATGGGCTGAAATTGGGCACAACGGCAACACAGATTTAAATTTTATATCGGGCTGTACGCATACTACAAAATATATAGAATTAATGGATAAGCAATTGGAAGAACTAATAGTAGTAAGTCTATTACACTTCGTGTAATAAAATTACATGAAATGATTGAATATTTGTACAAAAGTAAATGTGTATAAAATTATTTTTCTTAGGAAAATATAAAATTTCTAACCCATTCAGTGCCAGGCAATTTTTAAATAGGCTTGCACGGTCTCCTGACTTGAACATTGTTAAAAATGTTTAGGCTTATCTGTCACAAATATTTGAAATGCGGTGATGAAAGGTGGAGAGGAATTGCGAAGAGTAGAAAAGTACGAGAATTAAAACACTGCAATTTACAGCAAAAAGTTACACGAAAGTACAGGATTGTTGTATTAAAGAACGATATACGATATTGTGTTTTTTTACAAAAATTATAAAGTTTTAAATCAGCAGTCTCCTAACTTAAATATTATCGGAAATGTTTACGTCTATTTCGAAGAGTAGTACAATGAAAGAGTTAGAAGAGTGTTGTTTACAACAAAAAATAATTTTAAAAAACTCTTTAAGTAAATAGAAAAAGTATTACTTGAAATTTTACACAAGATAAAATCTCCAAAATATCAATGAAAGATTCATCCATTCTACAAACATATTTTGCATACAGAGTGCTATCATTTCGTCCCACTGATTTTAACTTCAGTTTACATTAATTTCCATAATCAAGGACTCGTTCCATTAAAACTGGTTTCCAGTGAGTTTACATGCAACGAGACGTGCGATACATTGGTTACACAAAATATATAAATTTCTACGTATATATACATCAATTAATATGTACATTTTTACGTATACATTTAAGTATAAACAAGAACTATCATTCTGTCCTGCATTGTAGAGGCCAGCGAACAAGACGAGCGATATCGATGACAGTCTTGTGATTTCGCGAAATGGACGAGCAACGCTTAGACGATAAGATCGCGAATTGGGGGTGGATCATGGGGGTGTAAACTGATGCGTCAGTCTGTGCGATGCACGATTACCCGAGGCGAGGCGAAGGTGATCGTGTGTATCGCGTTTGTTTCGAGGAGCGGTAACGAGCTTCGGGCTTTCAAACTTCATCCGATCCGCGCTGCCTCGTCCTAGCGAACATTGGATCGTCCGTGAGCTTCGGAACCGGTCGCCTGTCCTCCATTAAATGCTTAATCTCTTGTGGTTTCTTGAAGAAAGTGGTGATTGACCTAGGACGCTCCCAATCGGTCCGCTTTCCGCTCAGTCAGGCCTGCAACAGAGCAAAGAAACGGGGTTCATCGAGCTTTCAATAACGCTGGCTCGAACCACGAGCAGAAAATCTCTGCGAATATGATGACTCGCGATGATTCCTCGATGCTTTGCTACCAGGCAGCAATTGTTCGCGAAAGAATGTGCGTCCCGGTGTAACGCAGTGCATCATGGTTCATTGTTATCGCATCTAAAAGGGTCTAGACTAGTTGGCGGTGGCTTTCAAGTTCAATGAACGTATTCAAGCTACGATAATTTGAACTGTACTACTTAACCAGTTACCTATGGGGTTCCTTTTTGAGAGCGCGCAACTATATGTGTCGCGAAAATCGAACAATGACCAGTTTCGCTGTTTTTATTAAAAAATTAGATCAAGAAGATGGTTTTATTTAATAAACAGAGTTTCCTTCGACTGACTTCTCGACCGCAGAGATATCACAGCGGTCCTTGCACAATTTGCAACACCATACAGAAATAATCTATGGGATAAGAAGTCGAACGACACAAGTAAGTATAACGCGGAACGCGAATCCCTGAAACGGCACTCGCCTGATCCATGTTAGGGTTCCCGTAGACGGTAAACCGTGAATGTTAAATCCCGTCGTCCCATAAAACTAGTTTTATCAAACTTCCTAGCACCAGCGACGATTTATCGTCGACCTTTACGGCCAACCCTTACAAGATAATCCCCGTCATGCGAAAAACCTTGGGGTACACGGTGCATGGCGTTTATAGGATAAAGGCGGACGAGACCCGTTCCACGTTCGCTATAAAGCTTCGTTTAAAGTCGAACGAAGACACCATTAATGAGAAATATCGTCGAGACGAAAGCCGTTGACACGAATATAGCGCGTGCTTCAATTTCCGGTGACTAGGCTGCGTTGTTGAGCATGCAAATCCATAGTTTGATGGGGGGTTGGTGGACGAGTGCACGCAATCCCCGTTTTGCATATCCCATCGATTCCGTGCGTGAAAAATGTTTAATTGTACAGAATACGTCGAATTGTATTAACCAGTCGGCTGCGGCGTCCTCTTTTCGGAGCGCGCACTTATGTGTGTCGCGAGAATCGAATTACGGCAAGTATAGTCGTCAAACACAGAGTAATATTGGATCGCAAAGACGCCTATATATTAGGTCGTTCCAAAAATTCGTCCCACTTATATTTCTGCTACTCAAATTACTTTGTGAAAAATTAATATGTTAAGGTCTTTAAAATATTTACCACTGCGTTAAGAATCACTTCGTTAATATTTAATAATGTACTATAAATTAGATTGTGTTATCTATTGTGTCAAAGATTATCTGTCAAAGAAATGAAAACCACTGTATAATTTATAGGATGCGTCAACTTAATCTGCAGTTGGAAAACTCCACTTTGATATCGTGCATATTTAACTCTGCAGTACAAATCATATAAACCAGTTATCAATCTATTAGAGTAATAACCATGCTTTATTTTGATATGTAGCTGAGAATCGCTGTGTCGGGCCTGTACGTGTCGGTCAAACTAAATCGTGATAACTATTTTTTCGAGATTTATCAATTATAGTTACATAAAGTTGCAGACTTATCAATTTATACGAAATTTCGTCCCATTTTGCAGTTTAGAATCGCTCCATTAATGTTGTGCACATCTAACTCCAAAGAACGAATCTAATCGTCTTAATTACAGTTTCGGTGTCTGATAGCCACATAAGTGTTTAGCTGCAGTTTAGCTCTTCGAGGCACACGATTTAAGAGAGAAGTAAAATTCAAGCTGTACAACGAACTGAATAAAAAACTTTAAATGAAATGTTGAACTATATGAATATAAGCAATTTTGGCACTTTAACGTGCATACCAAATATCCCACAGTGCATATAATTCTAAATAAATAGTGGATCAGTGTTTAACCTGACCCTGAAGAGTGAAATTGCCGATTATCGCAACGTTGCAAAAATCAAACGCAAAGGTGGAACATCACGAGCATTCTTAAAAGGGAATTATATTTCCTGGAATCTGTTCTATCTAAAAAGAACGTGAACGCATGTGGAATTATTACGAGTCATTAGGAAAACGTCATCAAAGATTGCAGCGATACTAGGAGTAATGTTAATGTTTTTGCAATGAATATTCATGCAACTCTTTGAAATTAGAGATTAGACTAAGGTCATGAACTTCGATAACAAGATACACGTGGAGGACAAAGTTCCGTTCACATGACAACGTATTATCTCAAGTTAAGTTAACTCCGTGTTCTCAACTTGTTTCATGAGATTTTTTCAATTGTATTTGAAAGAAGTTTGCAAATGAATCCTTTGACTGTGAAGGGCACCTATACATATACACATATACGCTCTCGAGAAATGGGCTTAGAGAAATATTTACTTTCGTTAAATCAATTTAAAAAAAAAGTATCAGCTTATAGGGGATAATGAGATGCAACTTTGTTATATTTACAGATTATTCATAAGACGCTTACTTTCGGATCATTCCGAATTCGAAGATATCATCGATCATCTGAGACATAATGTAAAATAAACTAATTCCTATTGCGCGACGTCGTTAAATTCAGTCAAAACGACGACATAACGCTAAACTGCCGTGGATGTGTAAACAAATCCATAGTTTTATGGGGGATTTGTAGACAGGTGCAGGCGATGGCCATTTTGCATATTCCATCGACTTCAGGCACAGTTATGCTGGCCTAGAATTCTGTGATCCTTTCATATTCGATTATATTTTCAAGCAGACCGAGTATTGAGTGTTTCTCGGAATATTTGTTTACAGAAAAGAATTTGTGTAATATTTGTATAAATTTGAGAATATTTGATGTATGTTTTAAAGTACATTTGATAATAATATTAATATAATTGTTATCTTACCTCTGCCTTTTGAGTGTCCACGCCGCTCAACGCCACAGCCTCTGGGCCAGTCTCCTCTTCCTCTTCGTCGGCCACGCCGAAGACAGTTTTGTACGTGAAGGATGCCAAAAGGGCTCCACCGATTGGTCCGAACCAATAGATCCAGTGGTGGGACCACTGACTGTTCCACACAGCAGGCCCCAACGATCTGGCAGGATTCATACTGCAGCCGGTGTAAGGACCAAAGGCGAGGGCCAGTGCTGCAACGGTGAGGCCGAATCTAATCGGCACGGAGTCTGTGTTCTTTACGTTCCTCTTATCCCAGACGCCACAAGTGACCAACATCAGTATTCCAGTGGACGTGCCCTCTAGAATGAGACCTTGGATGGCTGACAGATCCTGGTGTATATCGGTTACGCAAAACATGCTAGCTTCATCCGCGCCTTTGGCACTCAGATGGCTTCCTGGCGTCATCATCTGAAACGTGTGTTTAGATGTCGATCGAGAATTGTTTTCAAAAACATACATGTGTTGTACATGAACATCCATACGTATTTGGACAATTCCTGAATTGGAATAAGTATTTAAAAAAATGTACGAATTTATGATATTAAGGAATCTCGCTTATGTTTCTTTATTCAGTACGTGTTGCATTAGAGAATATATTTTATCAATGTCCTACCGGCAATAAAAAAATAATAAAAAACAATTGTATTTTTAATTTTCCAAGAAATCTACAAAATTTATATGTGTAATTAGTGTAAAATTACGGGAATCCGTAGAAATTGTAACATTTTAAATTATCCATTTATTTACTAATTTCTAGTACAAGTCCTTTTGAGATATATGTAATCGTTCAATAGTTATGAATTTATTTTGAATTAGGAAAAAATGTACAACCAGAACTAATAGTCGCATAACGCTACAAATATGCATTTGATGCAAATTCATGTAGGAGAATTTCGTTGAATTTGAACGAGGACCTTTGCAAGCGAGAGTATTGCAGTTCCATCACTAATTACGAGCTTCCAACCCCTTTGTGAACCAAGAACCTCATTCTAAGCTATGACTTTAGCACACCAACACACAACGCTTGCAAGCTATGATACACGCAATAGTACGTTCTGAGGTTGTAACAGCCATCATAAATCAGAAACGTTTAACACTCAACATTTACGATTTGAGTCATTTGAATATTCAATGAATGTTACTCGAACATGTTAGATATTAAGGATGTATCTGAATATTCATAGTAATTGTATCGTGTAATGTTGGACATAAACCAAGTTCTTTAAGTTCATCGTTTCTCTCCAAAGAAGTATTATAAACATTTACTTTGATAAACAGTTAAATTTCCAAAACTTACTGCGTTATTGTGAATTAACGTATATTGTAACAAAATTTTGATATTTAAAATTTTTCATTTCATCTCTTCGACAGACCGATATTAATTTATTGTTAACTGTTATCACTGTCACCTTCGTGCTTTTAATTATCTTTCGTTTTTTCCAAACAATTTATTTTCCTATAAATTTCAAGGAATCGACAATCAACTTTCGTATTCTGAACAAAACCCCAAGAAAGTTTATGATCGACAAATTACTCTTGTTCAGCCAGTATTTCTTGCAATACTTGTTACCCGCAAACGTTGTTAATTGCGTAAATTATGTATACAACAAATCAAATCGAGTTAACGATTTTTCCAGATCGACGTGTTGAATGATCTACATGGTGTGCCAACTTAAACTGCAGTTGAAATAAGCTATCCAACTGTGTAATACATCTCCGTAATCATCCTGCATCGCATATTGTGTCGAACTCCGACTAATATACATACAGAGTGTCTCGCTTTAATCTACAATAGCAAACCTTTGCTTGATAACACGGTACCCGTATAGGTCAAAGTTCCAATTGCAACTGCAACGTATTATCGAAAGCCGAGTTAACCCCAAGCCCCCTCACCGTTTCACACAGTTTATTCCTCTGTATAGAGGACAATCGCTAGACTCGACAATTGGTCGTGTTCTGATTTCTTTTGATATATTTTCGTTCGCCCGGCATACCACAATCGGTAATGTGTCCTGGTTTTATCCAGGACGAATGATTAACGAGCATACCAACCCTTAACATTCCAAATCCAACGATTCCACCGATCATCTGGGACAAAAGGTAGATCAAACCCTCCAAAAGAGTCTTTTTTCCCAGCACCACGGATCCCACGGTGATCGCTGGATTAACGTGAGCGTGACTGATGTGTCCCACAGACTGTAAATAAAATTCCAAGCAATCTTTACTATCTAATTCTCCTGGATCTGGTAGACGTTCATCTGCTCCCCCTCCCCCCCCCCTCAACATCCAATTGTAACTCTTATCGCGCGAGGCTTATAAATTGTCTCGAAGCGACAACATAATTATCACCGATGCACGCAGAAATCATTGAATGCGGACATCTTTAATCGCGCGCCTAGTGATCGTGTTCGAGAATTTCAACTGAACAACAAAAGGTAACAACTGAATAACTAGATAATATTAAATTCTTTTAAGGGGGAAGATGTTTGTTTAGAATTTGAGCAAGAACAACATTATTCCACTTTACAAATTCTCGAGAGTTTAGAGAACTTTCAAATAGGATTTCAAAATTCCGAAAAAATAGAGAAATTCGAGAATTCCTGAATCTCAAAAAATGAAAGTTTTCAGAAAAATATACTTGTCAAAAGGATATTACACAACTCGGCCAATAAATCTTGCGATCTTATCTTCCAATTACGTCAACCTTGATTATTTTAAGTTACGCGAAAACTTGATGCGATAAGAGGAAAGGATAATTGCAATGATATCTTTGTACGCGAGCTTGACGGTCGCGTTTAAAATCTATTTAATCCCGTTACGAAACCCTAAGAAAGTAAGTGTCAACGATCGTAGCGATCGTTCTTGTGAAGATCTCCACAGACCTGGATGACGATCATCACAGCCAAACCGAAGGTCACCGCGATCTGAAAGTGAGACGGGACCACGCCAAAGGTTCCAACGCATCCCATGCAACCCATCAGGACCAGTATCGAGGTGCCCATCATTTCAGCCAACGCTGTCAGTATCGTGTTCTTCATTTCACCCTCGCCTTGCATTAATCTCTTGAAACCTAAATGAACAAACAGAACAACAATTTAAATTTATTCTCACGTTTCGAGGACGTAATTATTACACTTCAACACTAATACTACCGAGATCAACGCACATCTATCATGCATATACAGTGGTGAGCATCTACTTAATACGTATCGAGATTTCAAAATTATCGAAATTTACAAAATAAATTTTATGAGTTAATATTATGAGCATTAAAATATATTTTTAATGTATGTATTTATTCTACGGATAGAATTTCATGGAAGTATATCCTTTATTTATTTAGGTACTCGCTATTATACCCCGTTGAATTTGTTTTCAATTGTAGATATAAAAAATATTCTATTGAAAAGAGTTCGTAACTTGCGATCGAAGTCTACAGAATAATACCTATGTTTAAATGATTTTGTACATACATCTTTACATATTTATTCGTGTATTTAAAGATTCATTCGTCATTTTCAAACAGAGAACGAATGTTATTTTAAGGAAGTATATCACATTCGTGTCTTAATTTATATAAATCATTATCACATCGTTAGTTTGAAATCATAAATATGTATGATGGACCATCAATGTGCAAAATATCAATGTATATTTATAATACTAATTTCTGTTCTTCTTTGAATCAACAACATTTCATGATTTTAGTCACTCAGAAATATTAGTGATTTCACCTAGAGACAGAATTATCATGTTCAAACTTGTTCCCAAAGTAAAATAACGTAGATATATTTCAAAATTGAAATAAACGTGAAATAAGGCAAAAATAGTGTTCTAAGAAACCTTATTTCAAATTTGTACAGGTCTGATTCATTGTGGATTTTATGATTAGTGCTGACGCTATTATTATTATTCTCGCAATATTCAGACAAAAGTTTTAATTAGGGTGAATGCTGGAAAGCACCAGGTGGTATCTAGATCTGTGGTGGACAACTTTACTTGCTGGTGGGTCAAATAAAATAAAAGGAACATATTCTGAGGATCGTTTTAATTTTAATTTCAGATAATATTAAAAATACTTAACAGTATATAAATTCAAATGTTTTTTAAGGTACCTTGCTTTCTAGTGGCTTCGTGAGATTAAAAAATCTCACTAACAAATATTAAAACACTCTTATATAAAAACAATCACAAAATTATCGTTATACTCTTGTTGATCGCTACCAATTACGCTAGTGAAAATACAGATTAAAAGGTGGCACGAGTCCTTTGATCTTGCGCAACAGACGATGACAGAAGCAGTGAACGGGAAACAATAAATCGTGTTAAAATCAAGGTGCTCCGTGAGAACATGGTACATACTCGGTGCTCCCGAACATCACGACTCAACAACATTCACTGATTAAACATCTCGAATCAATGCGACAGGAAAGTACCACAGGAAACTCACAAACCAGAAAATACGGCACTTTCGACACAAATTCACTTTCTCGAACCTGGTACGGCGAGTATAACGTCACCCTACAAGAAATTATGGAACTTCTTTTGGGGTTCAGCGTTTGAACGAGAAAAACTCACAGATCTTACCGCAACCTCGACTCATTCTATGCTGCTCCTGCGACTCGGCAGATTTTACGTGTACGCGAAACGACTTCCACCGACGGAGTAAGTTCCTGGAACAGTTAACTCGGTGAGGTTGACTTCGCGAAGGACGACGTGAATCGTTGGTACATGTGACTCCGCAGCTGGTTGGTCGAGATCTGTTCAACGCGCGGAAGCTCTGATGGCGAGATCGTTTAGATTACCGCGTGTAAGCACCACTGAAAAACACGTGTTTTCCCCTGCTTATCTTATCAAAATTCTATTGACCTCGGATTAGGCACTACTCGAGTCAATGTCATATTAGGCAAAGTCCATCGTATGGAGTAACTTTCATGTTTTAAATAAGAGATAACGTGCATGTAAACTTCTGTAAAAGGAACCATACACGAACAATAACAGAATTGTAGATGTTGCAAGGGATGCTATCGCTGTTTAATGGAAATATTCACTTTTTTAAATGTATACATATGTTTACTTGTAAATTTAAAAATGGTCTAATGTTATAAAATAATGTCTCAATGATGAAATTTTTATCGTCCTGCTGGTATTTGTTGGCTATCCCAAGCCAAAACTATCCACTGCTCTTCCATGTATTTCATAATTTTCTCGAATTTCGTATACAATATAGAATTTACATAAATGCAATGATACACGACATGTTTTTAAATAAAATATCCATTTCGCTGCACTTGCATTTAGAAGACTACACTTTACACTCTTGTGGGATTATTTCCCAAGAATTACTACCTTTTTCTAAAGTATAGCCTTGCAACTTTCCCGATAGCCTCAAAGATAAATCTTCAGCAAAGAGGAAAAACAATGATGAAAATCAAGGACGGATGCGAAGTACGTCTGCGTGCACTTTTTAAAATTTTAGTGAATTATTAATTAACACTTTATAAACTAAGTTAATTAAGAGTACGACTTAGAACGTTGTTATAAAGGCACGCATTGTTTTTAAGCTTACAGATTGCATAAACTAATATACATAAGTGTAAACACGAGTCAACTTAAAACGAATGACTCATGACCGGTTAGCAAAGCGTTAACAGGTTGATCCTGAATAATCTGTCTTGAGGGAATATACTAACGATGAAGTGTAGGTAAATTTAAAAACAATGTTTCATATTTTCCTATCGAAACCTGATTAGATATTGAGCAAAATGGATTATCGGATATTGACATTGCTACTTGCAATCTGTTGGATTCTTTGATATATATTCGTCATATGTAACATTTCTTTTAAATCTTTATCTAAACTTTAAGGAATAGGAAATGCGCTTTTGTAGAGGACACGTTTGAAATTCTCTTTGCGACCCAGCACGAAATCGACTATTGGTTTATATTCAAGAACATCCTGTAGAATACTAAATAGCCTCTTGCAACACTATTGAGGAAACCTTTGGCATCCGATTAAGTATCTGACAACGAGACGAGAAAAGTTGAAAGGCATCTTGCGAATAAGCTTGGTTCCTCCGCAATGGGAAATAATTAGTTCCTGTAATTAGATGCTCCCAGCGACTATGAAACTTATCTCATTGCACTTTTTAACCAGAATCGAGCTGACGTTGTTCAGGTGGTAGGCAGACGCGAAGATTAACTCTTCGAGGTAGATGATTGCTGCTAGCATTAAATTGTTATAATTCGTGAAACATCTGCTATTACTAGAACGGATGTTTATGTAAATTCATATTTTCAGAAATTCAAAAAAATAATTGAGACTTAAATCAAAGCATATTTTATACATCCTCATTGATTTCTCCATACTTCTATTAAATATAAATGCAGAAACGTGTGCAGTCTAGTTATGACATTCATGAAAAGAAATTTAACCATTTGTTTTAAGACAGATATATATGAAATTCACGATGACAGGTACGTGCGTCCTCTGGACTCAAGTAATAAACCCAGATGAATGTACTAAATAAATGTGGTAATGTAAATATAAAAACATAAATGATATTCATAATTAGATTCGTAACTTTTCATAAATACTTATTCCAAATCGAAGTTGTCCACGTACTTATGGATAGGTCTGTAATTCGACGCACGGTAGCAGTGATTTACAACCTCAGATCAGCTACATAACAAAGTCACAGCTGGAACACTTTACGATCAATTTCTGAAGGGGGGAAGATCGGTATCACGAGACGCGAAAAGAACTTTCGTAAACACTCGAAACGTGTCTCGTCAGGTGACTTCTGCGCGGAGGAACGTTATCTGTAAATGCGTGATCCAGCGTGATCTGTAAATGATGATCCAGCTGCCTCGTAATTTATGGAACGGTTTTTGGCCTTCCGATGAACGATGTAACGACAATCTCGTCAACTTCGCGAAGGGAGATGAATGATGCAACATTCTTGGTTCCGTGTTACCGTGCAATGGCGACTTCCTGCATCGATGCTCGATCGAGGCTGGAATCCTCGCGACGACAGCCGCGATAAAACGATTTTATGACCGATTCCGAACGATTCCCGTGAATTTTAACACGTCCCGTTCGAACTACCTTGACTCAAATGCCGGGATACGTGGTTCGAATAGTGAGCAAGGTTCTCCAGGATGATGCTTTTACCATGAACTCGATCGAATCCTGGCTGCGATCAGCAATGGCTCTAAACATGCATCAGCAGCACTATTTGCAATTTTTCATTGTAGTATCGCAATAGTATATTGCTGATCCTATCGTTGGAAGCGTAGCTTTCGTTTATCGTTTATTTGCATTGAATCGGTCGTATTGGAAGTTCAGACACCTACTCTATTAGCTTTATTTGTAAATAACTTTCATTTCTTCACTTACAATCTATTTCCGAATTAACTATTACGTAATAGGTCTAAATTAATTATATAAGCACTATAAATGATTATCACTTGTTCGCACTTAGCAGTCAAATTATAAATTGCTACCTGCAGAGGGTTCCTTGAAAGCATGATTATTTGTTATCTGCAGCGAAAGTTATTTATGAATTAACCTAATATTTGTTATGATACTTACACTGTGTCTTTAAAGATTCACCTAACAACGAAGCTAAATCGCCGTCACTTGTATAGAGTCGACACATGCGACGTCGAATCGTCGACGAGGTCGATCGTCCTGCGTTTGGCGCGCTGGACCGCGATCGTCGGTGATTGCAGATAACGAAATCGCAAATCGCGTCGACGATGTCCACGTGGATCCAATTTCCACGGATATGGATATTTTCATCAGCGCGAGCGATCGATTGGTTCGATGGCGAGTGTGCACGGACAGGGCAGGTGCATCAATCACAGTGCACTCTTCCAATGAGCGTCCATCCCTGATTACTTTCCGTGTATTCGGGACCGGAAAGGCGAATTCGCGGTTGCAGTATATGCGGCTTGGCTGTACAAAATGCAAATAGGCGGACGTGTTTCGCGGAAAAATCATTCGTTTCGTTCTGTTCTCTGCCCGAGATCGCTTTCAATGCACCCTGCGCAACGGTGAACACCGTGAAATTGTTTTTTTCCCTTCCCCTGTCGCTTTTGCCATTTTCGTTCCCTGGAAATAACTAGAAACTTAGTTGGAAAATGATCAATAAGTTCTTCGATACGTTTAACCTTCTTGGACTGAATTACTAAGAAAGAGTGATTACTGACTCTTGACCTTTCTTAATTCTGACATTGTGTTATCGAAATGTTGATATCGACTAAATTCATTAATTAATCGCGTTTTGTGTCATATTTACGTACATATGTATGTAGGTTTTTATCTTCGATCTTTTAACTAGAACATTCTACGTGTAATGATAACTGGCTTGTCAGTCCAATCAAATTCTGTCTTAATAAGAACATCAATCTTATTATCAATTCCTATGTCTGTTACTGTTCCGAGATAGGGAATGTTATCGATAATGTTAACGACCAATTAAATTTTACAAAAAAGATTAAAATTGTTTGTTAATAACCATCATATTATTCTCACAGCGTGCAGTTTTGAAAAAGCTTTTTAAATGAACTGAGATATAAAAAGTTTAAAAAATTTTTTATTAATACCTATACTTTGTAAATAATTTATAAAAAGTATTCTCGTTTCTTAAATCAAGGTTCCATTTATTTTTATACTCAACATTCAATGTATATAATTTTCAGAACAATACTTTTTATAATTCCCGAGAAGGACCGAAACGGTAACATCGAAGACATTTTAATACAATGCTTGGGAGAATCATAAATGACTTTCGAATTTTCTTTAATTCGAATAATCTCAATTTCTAATTAGAAAATTTGCAAGTACAGAAAGGAGCCCCGAAAAATTTCGATTGTGTCATGACTTTCATAATCCAGTTATAACAACAAATTAATCCGACGAAGTAATCGATTCCTCTTATCAATGGTAACGAATAACCCATTTAGATAATAACGTACCCAAGTGCTTTTTTTTCGAGCTGGATTCCCGATCATAATGAAAAATTTGTTGCGTCACAAACATATTATGCAACAACGCTCGAGTATCCTTCTATAAAAAGGAACGTAAGTATTAGACGGACAAATTTTCCATATGTATAATTACGATAAAAATCACGACTATGAATGCGCGTATTTGCATCCGTTTTAACTTAATGTTTCTTTTTCATTGTATTCTTGGCACCTCGGCGCTACCCACCAGTTTTTTTCAACAACCATTCATTCTATACTCTCGTGTCAACTTTTAATTAACGATGTGATAAAACTCATTTTCATTTCCTGAAAGTATCTTTCAAAAAGTATCCTGACGTTGTATTTCTCTGTTAACTTTACAAAAATCCAAGCATATTTTATTCGTTGCCGATGGAATCAGGAGTACTGTTTAACTCTTACTTTATCTCTTCTAATTTCGAGACATACTTAAGCTCGATTCGCGCGAACAATTAACATACCTCCAGCGTTCACTTTTGCGTCGGTGAATGGATGATTGCCCTCGATCCGCTCTACACAATGTAATTACGCGTAATCTATTCCCGTCGTTTTGTTTCACTCGCAAACAGAAGACGTTTAAATGTTTCTTTAGGGTGCGACAGTGAATAATCACATATTTCGAGACATTTTTATCACTAAATATTTGCTTGAAGATTGGATGTGATCCGTCGTCTAAAAAAAGAATATCGCGTAGTAAACGAGCCAAGAAAAGAGACTTAAAGAATTCTTAGACAGCATGGTTGCGGTCATTTTTCAAAATTATTCTGAACAAGACAAAGTCGTTAGTTTTATCTCCTTAATAGTACTCTAGGATTTTAAGATAGGTAAAGATTTTTTTGCTTAATTTTTTAAATACATTTACATGTTTATATTTTTATGCATTTATATATTTATATACAGGATGCCCCACCTAACTTTTGCATCTTACATATCTCACGAGTTTTTTGTAATAGAAAGAAATATCACATGATTGATAGACAAAAAGAAAATGATTTCATGTTATTTGAAATTTCAAGATCATTGGCGTTTTTTAAATTGGAAGTTGAAACGCTTATTTCAAATAATCAACAATATGTCTACCATCTAACATTTTATAGTAGGAAAGGGCTCCTCAACGTAATTAGCTCGAAATCTCGAGGACCCTAAATCCGCCCTAAATCCCAGATCCGCCCTTTGACTTTGACGACCCAAGATGTGTACGCATCCCTAATAAAGGGAGAGAGATCGTTGATGGTCCAACGATCATTCGCCTACAATTGCAACGATGCTTTAATCTATGATCCGCATACAATCGGCCGATTCCATAGAAACGCCGTCGAGAGATTACGCGGCAATTTGTCGGTATAATCTGCCTATTAGGGGTATAAACGCCGTCAGATATACTGCACGGCGTACAGTTCGAGCATAAATTGACTAATGGCTCCGTGGCAGGCTGCCCGGGTACGACGCGGTGCGAGTCGACGCCGACGTCCCTTATTTCCTCCTCTCAAGGTTCGTCTTCAACCAATTTTCATTAGCTCGCCAAGCTACGTCCGATGGAATTGCATTCTTGCAACGGGATTACTCTCCTTTCTCGAGCCATTGCGTTCTGAGTACCTAAGAAGACGCATGAGTATAGCTTTGGAGGTTGAGGTCGACAGAATCGAACACTCGTGGGATGTTCTTGGGATAACTGAAACGAATTTCATCCGGATAACTGGAACGATGTCTTTCACTACTATTTATGGCTATGCGATTATTACATTCATTTTAATCTGTTGAAGGGGAGAAACAGTCGGAAAAGTCGTGACGCATTTTTGCAACAGGTGGCACTAATTTACTTTTGGTAGTACTAGAGTCAGTTGCAACCACTTGATTGCTGTCATTTGACAACTAACAACTCTAGCTTCGTACTAAACAAAAGACTGATCGATTTGGTTGAGTTTGGAAAATTTTACGATAAATTGAAAATGGAAGATCAAACTGTCCATTTTCGCCATATTCTATTGTTTTACTTCCATAAAGGGAAGAACTCAAGCTTGCGAAAAGTTGCGTAAAGTTTACGGTGACAATGCTTTACAAGAACGTCAGTGCCAACGATGGTTCACGAAATTCCGTGCTGGTGATTTTAATCTCAGTGATGCTACTCGGTCAGGGAGACCCATCGCGGTTGATGATGACAAAATCAAAGCAATAATTAAAAAATTACTGGAGCTTGGATGGGATGTGTTACCACACCCACCATACTCGCCAGATCTTACGCCATCGGACTTCCATTTGTTTCGCGCTCTTTAAGCTTCTTTTCGTGATATAACGTTCGATTCCGATGAGGCTGTTAATCAGCACCTTAGTCAGTTTTTCGCCGATAAAGACAGGTCCTTCTATAAACGAGGAATTATGAAACTCACTGAACGGTGGCGAAAGGTTATCGAACAAAACGGGCTATATATCATTGATTGATCTTTGTCCTTTTGTATAAATAAATAACATTTGAAAAATCAAGAAAAAATATGTCATGACTTTCTCGACAACCCAATAGTTGGGCTTAGGTTTGCCAATTTTCATAATTTAAGTAGGTTAAGGTTTCCAAATAAAACGAATGAATCTTCCTTATACGTCATTTGTGTTTTCCTTATAGATAGTATTTTATCGCTAGTCTGTTGATGTTAATGCAAATTCATATTTTTACAGATTCAGATAAAAATCTGAAATTTAAATGAAAGTACGTCTTATCTTTTGAACAGCGTAACATGTATTTTTCCATTCATATTCGTATCGTGAAAGAATGGATATCTTGCAATGGTAAAGAAAGGTTTTTACTATTCGGAAGTACAGAATTGAAAATTGTAGCTTATAACTGGTACATACAGTGGATGTAGAATGTATTCTTACACAGATCAATTTCCCAAAAAACTTTTGTGTGAAATTGTAGTTTCTTAACTTCTTTTTGTATAATCAATGATATTTTACATATTCTCGGAAGTCTCTAGGATAGATATAGTCCAAACAACATTTACTAGTTAATATAATTTGTGAAATTAACAAAACATTTACAGTAGAGTTTGTAACGTAAACATATTAGTTTATTGCTCCGTACGAATTAGAAAACATCAAATTTCCAGTAAAGTACTTTTAAAAATGGCTCTAATAGATGAATTGAAGAAGATCCCACTTCGAATAACTAATAATTTAGTTAATTTAATGCTTAGAAGAGTTACAATAATTATAAAATCAAAAGGATATTCCACGAAGGAAGTATCATATGCTTGTAAATTAATGTAAATTTCTTTTTTTTTAATCAAGTTTTAAAAATTAAACAGTTGTGCGAATACTTATTGCTTCAGCATTTCTATCGATCTATCTAATTCTTTTTTCTTGTTAATTTCGCAACTTACATAAATAGCTATATTTTTTGTAATCTATCTATTCTAGATATTTCCGAGAATATGAAGAATGTCATTGTTTATAAAAAATAAGTTAATAAATTACAATATTACATAGTTTTTTTGGAAATTGATCGGTGTACGAATACTTTCTACACCCACTGTATGTATTTGTGTCTTAGTACTATGAAATCACATAGCGAACCGAGAAGTTTGTTCGTGCTGTTTCAAAAGGGAGTTTTTTCGCGCTCTATAGCGAAAACTTTCCAGGAAGTTTCATTCTATTGTTTATATGAAAAAGAAAGAGGATACAAAAGAGCTTCCATTACCCTTTTCTTTGTTACATTTACAAGGATGGAAGTTTCGTTTTTGTTAGAATGAAAAAGAAACAGCGTGCTGAATCATTCTTGTCTTTTATTATTTTAACATTTACATTGCTAAATTTTGTAATTTGCATCGACGTCACTGTCGTTAGACGTACGAATTGTTTTGTTATTTTCAATTTTCGAACTTCGGTATTGGCTCAAAGTTGAATATTGGACATTTTATGGTTTCTCTGTTCTTTTGACTATAACATGGAACATTTTTTAGAAGAAATTGATTCCTACATTTTAAGACTAACTTGTTTATTTCTATCAAATGGTATGGTCATTACTAGATCAATATTTTTACTAATACAGACAAATAATTAAAATACGTAATAGCGTAATGATCTTGCCGTTAGAGTGCGTTCAAGTTCTCTACCGGAAAAATACCATTTCACATTAAAAATTTGTGATTTATGATTTTCCTGTATCTCTACTCTAGAGCTCCTTGATTTCTGCATTCGTTGTGACTCAGTCTAGTCACTTCAAGGTAACTTTGTTATAGGTCATGGAGTTTTCTTTCTTATCGCCTATAACTTACCAGTATAAAGAATGCGCGAGATTATTCAACAAAATTGAAGGCCTCTGTGATATATCTGTATGTACGCTAAAAACTGAAACGCTTCTGTCTAATGAAACTTAACGGATACAACATGTTTTACAAAAAACATTTCTTTAAAAATCATTAAATATATTGTAACCTCAAATCATAATAGTGATTGTCTCGCACTTTATATAAAAAACAAGAAGTAACGTAACTAAAAGTCTCTGGTGGCGAACGTATAAATGTACAACGTTGCTTCTTATTATGCAAAACACGATCACGATAAACAACCAAATTACGTAATTCTTTTTGATTTTCTAACGGGTCGCACTGCCCCTCTGCGCACAATCGCTCCTTCCCCTATCGATCAGACATTCGACACCGTATTATCGTTTCAGCTTCCGGTTGGCGTTAGGACGCTTCGCGGCTCGATAAACTCTCCGCCATTAAAATCGATCGAGTTGCCCATTAGTCGTCAATTAACGGTAGCCATCGACGATCTCGGCGAACGATTCGCGGAAAGCCAGAAACGCGGTGAAAAATCGTCGGACAAACGACAACGCGAGAGGCTCCTTATCACGAACGTAACGTAATCTAGAAAGCTTCCGCGTGATATACGAGCGATTGATAAGGTCAACAGGGCCAGGTTTTCGTAAGCAAACAGGACACAGTGTGTCACATTTCGTTCAGACCCAATGCATTAGCTGCTTTCCGACAGTACAAATAGAGAGAGAGAGAGAGAGAGAGAGAGAGGACGGGACAAAAAGCGCTGGTGTTATCAGCTGACGTTAAGTGATAACATTTGCTCTCTAGCAATTGATGTCGGCCTTGTCATGTGTGGATTTCGTAAACTACGAGACCAAGATCTGACAGCGATTCAAGAGATTCGTGCTCCACGGGGATGAAGAACGCCTGACCGAAAATGCTTCAAAAAACTATATTTTAATAATATGTTTGATCTTTTACTCTCGAATGATCCAACGTAAAATTATTCTTGTCAACTGTGGAAAACGAGGATCTTCATGTGGTTATTCTCAATGAAAAAAATAAATCAAAATAAACGAAAAAGTTTTGTTTACTAGTTTAGCATGTCTACCGTTATGTATAAAAGTATTGACATCCCACAGTTATTTGTCATGTGAAATAAAAATTTGTTTAAAGAAAGCCTTTTCTTTCAAGCGTACAATAATAGCTCCTTAATCGCGTCATTGGCTACTGAAATTCTATTTAAAAATCCCGTACTTTGACCGATGAATAATTAAAGTTTCGCAGGAAACAGGCATCCGCGCCCGCATTCCATTTAACAAGCGTGAAATATTCATCGAAACGACAAACTCTGATACTCTAAGCGCTGTCCCTGCCTTTGTCACGCCAAGTTCGCCCCTGTTCCCGCCAAGTATCGACCACGACACATCGAATCTCTGTACGTGACTCCAGAACATGTCGGCGACTCAAGACAAAAGTGATTTTCGCTGAATCAGAAGCTTGTTTTCGTCACTACGATTCTTCGTTCATTCAAAGGTCAATGAAAGTCAACGTTCGTAAATGGTCGGAAATGAGAAAGTTTTGCATAATATGTATTTATGCATCACCACCTTTCAGGTCAAAAAAAGACACTGTTAACATTCTATCTACTGAGAGTCTAATGGCTTTTTATAATTACAATGTCTACCTACTAGAAACTATTAATTGTGTTTTTGGGTGTTCATCTATAGTGCTTCATTTAGGGGTGTTCATCTATAGTGCTTCATTTAGGAGTGTTCATCTATAGTGCTTCATTTCACGCGTACAATAACAGTAAATTACCATATTCACTATTTAAAATAAGGAATAGCATTTTATAAATAACGCTATCAACAACGTAATTTCTGTTTGTGAGAAAACGATTATCAACGCGTTAGAAACATAGACTGCCTAGAATTAATTTATATAGAAAATGTAAGAATCCTTATACAACATTAATTCCATCTTACAAAAATATTATTTGATCGTCCTAAAAGTTCGTGCCATTTATACTTCTATTTCTCAAATTAATATGTGAAACATACTCTCAAGTGCCACAAGAAAAGATAATCTGTCTCATTTCACGATAGTTTCTCACCTCTCTCACATAGTCATTATACCGTTACTAGAAAATGTCTGTGGTTTTTTTATTCAATTTCGACACAGTCTTCAGCACGATCTTATGGGACGACCTAATACTTTCACGTACTTTGAATTTTTCAGAATGTCAGATATTGTCATATAATAATCCAATTCGAGAAATTCTTCTATTTAAATACATTCCTTTTAAATGATTAATACCACGTGCACGGCTGGCGTTTAAATCTCAAACGCCAACGTGTGCGCTCGGCGGGATCAAAATACAACGAGGTGCAAGGTCTTCCGCGCTATCGATCTGGAAATTGCACTACAGACAACAGCAACTTCCCGCGAACCGTAATCGTCTCGGTCAGTCGTTCGAAAGTCGCAAAACTGTGTCACGCGTTTCTGCAAACGTGTGTCGGGCCGTCCTGACACAGTACCGTGTATTGTGTACAGAAGCTGTCTTTCCACTTCACGTGTTTATACTCTTGGTTGACGCTACCTACTCGAAATTGGTTTAGGAAAAGTGGTGCCACCCGTATTTGTATAAATTCGAACCAATTAATTTCTACGATACGTTTCATTACAAATTGAGGATGGCAATTGTTGATCGTGGTTTTTTTTCTTAAACTAAATAATTATAAACATGTCTACAAACTCTAGAGATAATAAATCTTCATGAAAAACATCAGTTGATACTTGCTTTTATCGGGTGCAGTGTATTGTGTACAGAAGCTGTATTTTCACTCCACGTGCCTGCTCTTGTTTGGCGTTGTCTACTCAAAATTCGTTTAGGAAAAGTGGCGTCACTCGTACAGGAAAATATGTATTTGTTCCAGGGACTAATCAATTTCTACGATATGCTACTGACAAAACAAGGAAATGTATGTAATTACTGATAATGGTTACGATCTTAGTTTTCTTTGTCAATGTACTAAGGAATACATCCATAAACAAGAATCCTTTCTGTTAAATTAAATGACTGTATAACGTCGTCACTAATTTTAGAGATGATTAATCTTTATGAGAAACACTAGTCGATATCATAACATAAACAGATAAAGGCCTACGAAGATTCACTTTGTTCTCTGTGTACAGTTTCTTCATAATAATTAATTCCATATCTTTCTTTGTCCGTTTTTATAAATTCGCTTAGACTTACAAATATTTAAAACGTGTTAAAACTTACGAATATATTTTATTTTTACTAGACTCTTGATTCGTTGCCAACAACGATACGAGATAAGATTCCCCACAGAAGGTAAACAGAAGAGTGCGGTATATATTTTCCCGTACCATGTCTCGTTTTCGAAAACATCGAATGCGAACATTACGGGGCATGCGCGCCATAAAACAACCACGTACTTTCAACCTCAATTTCCTAGAAAATGAATCCAACCATGGAAAAACATTATTTCACATACTCGGTTCATTTTCCTTCGCCCGTGTATCTTCATATATAGCAAAACTTTAACGTCGTGACGTGAAACACAATATTATGAACGCAGCGTTCGTGGACAGTGTTAGACGACTAGGTACATTGCCTAGATCCAAGGATCGCGACAAATGACACTGATTATTAAGATCGAGTCACTTGCTGAGATAGTCATAATTTAAAATTTGCTCAAATCTTTGAGGTAAGATGAGTTAAAAATAGTCACGTCTTTTCTTTTAAAGGTAAAGTTATGAGATTGTGATTCTGTGCAACTTGGTTTCACTTTTCTTTTAATTTCAATTATCAACTAATAGATTAAGTACACTTTAGAATATATGAATCTGAATTTGAACTTTTCTTTCCAATCGTTTGTCTCAAACATTTAATAACCACCGAATGAATACACTCCACGTTTATTTGCATTCTTAACGTGTACATAAGGAGTTTTAATTTAGATAAACCAACATTCCTTCAACCTAAATTAATCCTTTAAAATTGTAAGCTTTATGAAACATGTACAGAATCAAAACCTATCTATCTTTTATTCGTTTCCCGAAATTTTCATTTGAACAAGAATTTTTCCCATCTCTGGTCACCGACCTAGTTTCCACCGAGGATTTGATACGAGTGCCAAGTACCTACTTGATTCGAAGGTGTATCGATCCAAAATAATACGCGTATTAAACGCCACCGCAGCGCTGTACACACTCGTGTACTTTGTGGAAACGGCTGAATTAAGATCAATAGAGTTGCGCACCACTGCTGTAAACTAAATCACTTTCAATCTCATACACTCGATTCGCTGGACACATTTTCTTCGCCCAAAGAAAATCCCTGCGATGTGTCTTACCTGAGCGTAAATCGTAGGAGGACATGACGCCGTCTGTTCGGAGGACACTCGTTGCACTGACACGCCGAATCGAGATCTACCACGGGGATCGAGATCGAGAGTGAGAGACAGCAAAGGGGCTAGCGCGCACCGTTGGTCGATCGTAGCCGACTGTTTGTGAACGTGAACGATCGTACGCACTTTTATCGCATCGGCACGTGGTCTCTCGCGGTTCATCATGCATCCATCCCCCTACTTACGACACGTAACCTCCCTCTCTCACCCATACTCCCTCCACAATCACTGCTACACGAGTTTATTTTTGATTTTCGAAGCATTTATTTTGTACCGCGGACAACAAACTCTGTGCCAACTGTGTGTTCGATGAGTACCGAACTGTCATGGGATTGATCGAGGAAGTAACTTTAGATGATGAGATTAGCGTGGATCAGTTGGGATTTCGATGATAAGGTCTGCAGAGTGAGGCTGAAATAGGGATGGAACTTTGTTTGGCTACTTCGATTCGATAAGTACTCAAACAGAACCAAATATGTGAATAATATTCGAATAGAGCCGTTAGTATGCAAATAATTACATTTTCATGCATTCTCTGAAGACTTCATAAGCTTATAAAGATCTCATTTTTAAGTAAAATAATTGTTGCAAGTAATCTTGAAATTTTTTTGGTAAACGAAATGTTTAGACCAACGTTAAACTAAATATTCTTTACCTTAATCAATAACAAAATATGTAATATCATAAAAACAAATATATAACCAGTCCCGTAAATATTCGCATCATCTATGTCTATTGAATACACTTGTCTAAGTGAATCAATAGGTTTGATGTTTCCAAATAAGTTTTTCATTATAAATATATACACGTGTAAAGTTTCCTCATGTATATATTTATAATAAGAGATTTATTTGGAAATGTTACAACTATCATTTAATTCAGACATTCTGATAAATAAATTATCCTGACTTAGAGAAGTGACTGTTTGAATATAACACAAATTGTCATAAAAAAACGATGCAAAAATAAAACATACAGAACACGGGAAAAATAGTAGAGATGCTTTATGTTTCATTGATGTCGTTTTTTATTACTTAATTTGTATTAGATGTACATATTAGTGTTTTCGCTATTACAGATGCACTACATTTTACTATTCTGAAAATGATTGAGTTACGGTTAAAAACGTATAATTTACTGGTTTAACATCTCGTTTATCCAGAGAAGTTTTTCAAATATATATGTTAATTAATGAACACTTACGTTAATAATTGCTCACCCAAGCAATTTATGTGGATATAAAACATGGATTTATGTCTGGGAGATCCACTGTTTTTAACCTTGTAGAATATAGTAATTGCGTTTTATCTACCGTACTCCAGACAAGTATGCAAATTGACACTATTTTTATCGACATTAAGAACACATTTGACGAGGTTCACCACGCAATGTTAATTTTGAAACTTTTTCCTTAACGACAATGTTGTTTCTAATCATCTCCTGAACCACCCTTTTCAAGGACCTCCAACATTTTTGGGACACCTTGTATACGCCCTTTTGTAATCTGAATCTAATCTTGGAGGACGAATATATGAAGGATGAGTGTAGTGATGTCAGAGTGCATGCAGCGTGAATGAAAAGACTGCAGAATGTAAGAATGTGTGTGAGAGGGCGAATGTCCTAAGCCTTTAGTCCTAAGGTTTAGTTGAAAACATAAGATGCGCGGACGGTTGGTCAGGGAACAATCGGAAGAGGACAGTCAGTCGATCGCGACAAACCGAGAAACACCGTTATTTTTATTCCTTACTTTAATTAAATATTTTTCGTTCTATTCAATACTGGCTTTATTCACTTTCCCCTCATCCTCACTAAAAATAGAATCCCACATATATACATCCTTCGCGGACAAAGTATTAATAACAGTAAAAATTTCACAAACTCGAAAGTCAGGGTAGCGAAATAACACTCTCGGTTGTTAAAACGTATGAAATTTATTTCTACATATCTGTTGTCACAAGCTTGCCTCCGAAACTCGTCCCTCGAGCCTTTCCTCGAACTCGAGGCTCGAGACCGACGATTATCGTCAAAAAGAGATCCAAGCGTTGTAGTCGGCCAAACGAACGCCCGACATGTAACTGCAGTCACCAGCATTTTCGCGGGCGCGTGTGCATGCAGCCAGCGCAATTAAAAGTTTCCACCAGCGATACCGCCTCGGGTAATTTCCTGAACGCGCGCGCTCGCCGCTAATTCCATTATTTCGAATTTCCACGCGGAATGGGCTGCCCAGAGGGATCACCCGCGTTGTTTCCCGGAAAGACAACCAACCTAACGAGCGACGAATTCACGTCTGCCTGAGCACCCCTCCCCGCGCCTGACGATGAAAAATGCGCCGAGAAGAGGAATGTTTCCCGCAGCAAACACAATGTAGTTTTGTATGAGAAAATTATCGTTCAAAGAGGGCGGTCTCTAGACTCTTCCGGCTACAAAGAGCAGTCCTTTAGAGCAAAGCTTCTTAAAGAGGATAATTAACAATCTCGCAAAAAGCAGATCCATTTTGGGGAATATTGAACAAGGTATTGGATTTTCTATTTTGTATCTTCAGTGAAAAAAATTGAGAGTTTGTATTAACATTTTATCTTAAGTCTTCGCGTTGAAATACCTTAAAGTTTCAAAAAATGTTTAAAATCATAAAATATATTTCTTATAATTACGAAATATCAGAAATATTAGATTGGTTTGTAATCACCCTTTGTAAAGGTGAAGTATTAGAGCCCAATATCTTATTTCTTTTAATTATGAGATTACTTTCTCTGTATACAAAAAATATACCTGTTTTGTAATTATCACTATGAATTAAAACTTATTTCAAATCGCACACTAGACTATTTCTCTGGCCTAAATTAGTTGCAATCACTTTTTCATTTTTGGCAACTCATTGGCTCCCCTTCGATGCAAAGAGCGGCAAGACTTTTATCTGGATACAAATTTAAAATTACGAACATCATCAATATCATTTGCTCGGTTATTCGCTTAACGGAATAAAATTATATTTGATGTTGAACGAATAAAAATTTATCTAAACGACGAACGAATCGATATACGTTGTTATATAAATAAAATTTTGCTCATCTCTTATTAGATACTCCAATTCACTTCCAAAAGAGCTGATGCTTGCATGCAAGTTCTCCTTTTTTTAATTTTGGTAAATGAATTTTGACACTTTCATGTGTCCAACGAAATGGTTGAACGAATTTTCCAAAACAGTCCCCTAGGATTGGTGTAGGAATTTCTAACGAGTTCGAAGGCAAGAGAAGCGACAATTCGGACGCTCGCAATAATTTACATTGTTCGTGCTATGACACAAATGAAACCCACGCCTGAATTTCGCGGATAATAAATTTACATGGAATCTTTGTACACAAGTGAATCATCTGGGATCAGTCTATAGCCGAGAAGTCCTCTTCGCGTGGCATATTCTTGATCTTCGGGGATTGGAGGAGGGGGTGATCCACGTGGGTCTCCGTAGATCGAAGGAGACTCGGACTGAGTACCTTTCGTTCCTCTCGTTTCACTTCTCGAAATCGCTGCCTGCGCGCCAAAGTGATCGGTTCGCTACCGATAAAACGCGAACACGATTAGGATTTCTCGCTCGAATTGTGAACCATGGACCACACCGGAATGCAATGTTGTTCGCTGAAAATTAACAGAAATCTTCAATTAATCCTAGAGTAGAATGTAGATAGGTATATCAAGGTAAAACGTAGTTATGAAGAATATTTATGAAAATTCTCATTGTTATTTTCTCCACGGTACCTTTACTTTAACAGAGTTATAAACTTCATGAATACGTTTCTATTGTATTTTTCGATACGATGTGCTGCTTTGCGTTTTCGAACTTAACGCTTCCGAATATATTTGTAACCGAGATATTAATCAACTTTTTGTGTTACTATTATTTAACCCTTTGCACTCGAGGCCATATTTTCTGGTATCTGCCAGCAACTCGAAATGTTTCTTAGCATTTTATTACCATGAATTCTAAGCTATATGCCACCTTTATACCATAAGTCACCTTTACCTCGCAGACAATCATTTTATCGAGACTTCAAGCTCCAAGTGAAACCTGATGGTGACTGAGAGTCACCTCTCGAGTGCAAAGGGTTAAAAATCTAAAGCTGAAGCTAAAACACTTGAATAACAATATATATTGAATCGAGTTGTCCATTGACGTACCTGCGTCATCACGCGTTTACGTCTCTACACCACTGAGGTTCCCAGTGCTCTGACAACATCCCTGACTCCTTTTGGGCAGAAACAAGCAGCGATACAAAAGCGAGGCGATCACGGCTCCGCTGAATGGCGCCAACCAGAAAATCCAATGGTGGCTCCAGTAACCGTTCCAAATGGCAGGACCCAGGGTTCTGGCGGGATTTAGACTGCACCCCGTGTAGGGGATGAACACGAAGCACAGCACAGTGACGCACAACCCGAATCTTATGGGCGCCGAGTCGGTGTTGCTGGAGTTTCGATGGTCCCAGAGACCGCAGGCGAAAAATACCAGGATCGCAGTAGCGATCGTCTCCGCCACGAAACCCTGAAGAGGGCTCAGACCTTTGTGAATCTCCGTCATGCAGAACGAGTCAGCGTCGTCAAGCGTTGTAGCATACATCAATTCGACCGGAGTCATCGCCTGTAAAGAAGGAGGAGAACGATCTAGTTAGACGAATGTTTCATTGAGTCGATTGAGATGTTAGTCGTAAGTGTTTGATACCTTCAGCAAACCGTAGCCTATCAGTGAACCGAAACACTGGGCGGCAATGTAGAGCACGGACATGGGCAGAGATTTTTTCCCTAGAATCAACGCGGCCAGCGTTATCGCGGGATTAATGTGAGCTCCGCTAATATGCCCGATGCACTAAAAACAAAGTTACAAATAAATGATTACGTGATGATTTAACACCAATACTATCAGGCTGATCAATTTCACTTATATACTTTGTGCATCTTTTTAAAATTGTTGGATTATCGACAAGGTTTTGGTGAAAAATATAATAGAGAACTAGGTACGCATTAAGGTCGATTCAGACTATACGACACGGACCGTCACGTTCCGGCAACGACACGTACCGGCACCGACGCGACAAAAGAGACGCGTTTTAATAGAACTATTCACACTATTCGCGTTGACGGAACGTTCAGGTCGGTGTCTGCTAAGTGTGAATAGTTCCATTAAAACGCGTCTCTTTTGTCGCGTCGATGCCGGTACGTGTCGTTGCCGGAACGTGACGGTCCGTGTCGTATAGTCTGAATAGACCTTTAATCGATTGGTTTACTCCTCGAAAATATCAGCCTATAAGGGATGATGAGAAATTTGTTTATAGTTATAGTTCATTCATAAGATGCCTAGTTTCGAAACTACAAATTGAAAAGTGAAAAGTTCGTTGCAAAAATTGAATTGTAGGAAATTGATCTTCCAAGTTTTCAATTTTTATCTCTGAAACTAAACTTCGTATGAATGAACTGTAAATATAAAAAAGTTTCGTTTCGTCATTTCTTAGAAGGTGATATTTTTTTTAAAATTCGATCGTCTGTTAAGTATAAATGTACCGTGCAACTTTTAATGAATAAATTTCCCTCTAATGCGTTCACTGGTTGCATAGTTTTCGAAAGTTATTTCATTTTGCCAACTCCCGTTTTCCGTATTTTTGAACGAATTTACCGATGAATATTTCTGTGCAAGCACCAGCGTTCTTCTGCTATGCACCGGCTATTAAAATTCCTACGCTCGAGTCTCAGACCGCATAAGCAGATGGCCTCACGATAATTTGAAAAATCGAAATATATGAAGAGTTTTGCGTTTGCAGTACCGTAAAAATAAACGTGACCCTTTACCTGGATAGCGATCATTACGGCAAGGCCAAAGGTTAAGGAGATTTGCACCACGGTCGGCGTAAATCCCATACTTCCAATGCACCCAGTGCATCCTATAAAAACCAGGATCGCGGTGCCGATCACCTCCGCCAAACCAATCATCAACGTGTCCCATCCACTCGCATTTTCAGACATCAGGTTGCTCAGCCCTGAAACAAAGAGTGAATGTTGTTGAAGCTTAAATGTATGATCGAGCAAAACGGCCATTTTTAAGAAAATAGGCTAGAAAAGTTGTGAAAGGGATATTCATGGATTGGAAAGTGCTCGTATGAGGAGTAAAATTAAAAGAGAATATTATTAAAGTTTCTTAATAGAGTTTGTATATATATTTCTTGTAAATATTTTTGTAAACAAACATTCTGTACATTTCCCTTGGTCTAACGATACCGTGTCCTTTTCAGCTATTTCTCCATATTTTTCCGTTCCCTTTTTTTTCCATGCTTTCCTCGTTTCGTATACTGTCAATTTTTACAATATTTCGTGTTCACTGATAGGAAAAAAATACGCAAACAAAGATCGAACACGCATCATGTTTGCGTGCGGCTATGCTGCGTTGTTGCTGCATTCGTTGCTTGTTACGTTTGCTTACAAAAACAAGTCTACTTGTAAAAAACAACTGAAATGTTTACTCGTCATTCCATTTAGCACTTGTCCATATTAAATAACAATCAAAACTTTACAGTCTTAAAAACAAGCATTAATTTATTTCAGACGTTCCGAATCTATAATTTGAGTCACCCTCGGCATCTGTAAATATTATAATTATACCTCATTGTTAACACTTGCGTCGGTATCCTGTTTTCATTTTAATCAGTGTACTTTGATATTTACTTTGATCAAACGTTATAGCGATAAAGAACTTATCTTTGCAAGATTACAACATTAAATAAAGCTACGAGCTATAAATACATGTTTCTTGTTAACTAGAACGTTTAATGTGTATACAAACAACACTTTAAACTTTTTCTACCTAGATATCGATGAAACCGACTAATCGAGGTCCCACTGTATCTTTAATAAATGTAGATGTACAAACACTTGTCTCACATAATCCAACAGGATGGAAAGAAAGGTATCATAACTGGATGAGGTTAGACGGATGTCAAAGTTCATTTGAATACAAATGGCAGAGACGTGGCCACTCCAGGAACGAGCAAGACTAAGGGACACGTCTTTATTTTTACCCACTGAATGCATAATCGAGTGGAAGCCAAGAGGCGAAGGTTCGACCGTGAATATTAGAACCTGGTTTCATCGTCGTTTGATGCTCGACCCGGTTTCGCGCGGAATAATATCGCAGACAGCACGTGCGAGATTTCCGTGGCGCGAAACCACGCTCGATCGGTTGCAATTTTCTTAATTACGTCGGAGGGCCTCCGACTCCGACTCATTAAGGTAACCACGAACGTGCACGCTCGATCGATGGCGCTTCCAGATGGAATCGGGAACGGGGGCGCGCGAAATTTCCTCGCGCTCCTTTTCCAGCGGTATATTTTATCACGGGCACGCGATTGGTTACGAAAAATAGGAACACACTGCTTTTCGCGAAGAATTCAGCGTTCACAATTGGCATCTGTAGACCGAGAGAGCGTTGTTTGTATAAACATTAATGCAACGAAATGAGAGTTACATATTTATGTTTAAACTGAAGTTATGAATAATTAAATGTGAAGACAGAGAATTAATTTCTACATCTAATAACTGTCAAGTACACTTGTAATCAATTATATCGAAAGTGATCACAGGTATGAAAATAATTATGAAGTAGAACAACGTGTTATTTGGAATAATAGTTCAAATAATATCATTTTAAAAGTATCCAGGTTTTTATATAACATGTCATACAGTATCATTTATGTTTTATTAACTCTTTGAGTGCTTTGAGTTGAGTGATTTAAAATTTTTCAATCTCCTGCTTGTGACCTAATTATTATTTCAATAGTTTTATTGCTACATTTATTACGCCCACATACTAAGATTCATTAATTTACGAGTTATATGTTTTACATTTTGATATTTTTAATAAAATAATTAATTTTGAAACGAACACCAAAGTAAGAAGTATTTCAAATCCAGAACAAAAGCTTTGCTCTAAAAGACCAAAGTCTCGAAGAAACAGTACTCTATATGTGTGGACATTTGGATTACGATCAAATATTAATCCAGATAACAGAATCCCTTGTCTACTCGTTGAGACTTGGAAGACTCTCTCGTGTTCAATTATAACGACTCTCTATTTTAAACTAACTTCGGACTCTCGCATTCGTGGTGTGCAAAAGTGTCTCCAGCCGGCACTCAGCTCTCGCCATTGACGCGTCAAAGTGTATCTTGCGAATTGTCTGAACGTGGAGACCAAGCACATGGCAACTCTTCCAACAAACAAGGTCTGGAAGTTCAACCGGCTCGTGGTACTTTTGCTCGTGAACTTTCGCCTAGCAACTTTGTCGACCACGCGTCGAATACGATTACAGATCGTGTAAGCTGACAGTGTTAAGGGTCAAGCACAATTTGCATGAAAGTTGGACCACCCCAGGTCCGTCGTTCGGTGAAGTGGCGCTCGAGATGGAAACCTCATACTAGGCGCATACTATTGACTTTCCGTCAACTGAACTGTTCAGTCGAATCAAACGCTGCCAAATCTCGAGCGAGACACGATGAAATACTGGAAAGGAAGTTTCTTATTTGTGCAATAAGGGCTACCTTAAAATCAGCGGAACAGTTTTCTTGGACAACGCTCAACTGAAAATAATTTAGACCGATTTCTTGTGTCATCAATGTATTAGATCGTCCTACAAGTTCAACCCCATTAATTCTTCTGCTACTCGAATCAATATGTGAAACGTAGCTTTAAGTGTTATAAAATGAAGCAATCTCTTTCGTTTTACAATATTTTCCTACTTTTCTGACACAGTCATTATATCGACACTATAAAATAATGCTTCAAATGAATGAAAAGAATTGTTGAGTAATTGCTCAACTCAACAGTGGCTTTACGTTAAGAAAGAACAGAAGGAACGACGAATAGGAAAGTTTTATCATCTTTTTGCTGAAATTTGTCGACGCTTCGACTTCGACGTTCCCATTGGACCGTTCGCAACCTCGATTCGTAATGATTCTCTTCTGTTTATCGCGAATACGAGCGTTAATCTCGGGTCACGGTTACGTATGCGTGCGCCAGAAATGATAAAAAGAGTATCCATGATGAAGTAATCAATACAGAGGTCAAATCGCACGCGATACTTTAACGAGTCGAGTAGTTTCTAGATAAATTTGACGAACGTATCGTGACGAATACGAATACGTATAAATCTGGATTTGTAACTTTTTCCCGTTCTAAAATGGTTTATTAATAGGTTGACAATCGCATTATTCATGTATGGTGAAAGAACTTTTCACTAAGGAACTAACCCAGTTAATTCTGAAGTTTTATTATATTACTACTAAAGGAAATGAATCTAGACAAGATTTGTAAATTTCATGAGGTTATAAATATAAATATTCTACAAATATTAGATTACATAGTTTCCAAATCCACAAAAACAAAATTTGTTCTCGTTGAAACTTTCAGTAGTATTATCCGGGCAGTCAACGGATCAAAAACAGAAATTATTCTAAATATCTACATCTAATATCTATCTAAAATCATTATTTATGGAATTTCCTCATGAGCCACATTCTTTACAGAAATTGTGTTATGTTTTCAAAAGTTTTCTTGCTATCTGACCTGAGCAAGAGGCTATATAATTATAGCTTAACAAAACTTCATCTGTGAATGATAGTAATTGTGCAAGAATCGTATTCTTTAGATAACGTTTGCCATTAACGGTCGCTTGTTCACACAGCATTATTTTATAATTTGATTATAAGTTCTTTCACAACCGCTCGGATTATCATTTGAACTTTATATTTACTTTAAGCAAGTACAAGTATAACTTTATACATTTTTAATTATTCTAATTGTTGTTTCTATTATCGCACGTTTAACACCAATCGTGACTTTCGGGATCGACTAAGACTTTCAAGAGTAATCAACACCTCAGGACTTATCGCAAGACTTAAAAACTGATCACGACTCTCACGACTGATCAGGGCTTTCTACACCAATCGAGACTTTCAATACCTTCTTGCATCGAATAATGATCAATGCAAAGCGAATCGTTAGAGCGTTGAAAGTTTTTAATGTCTGGAATAATTTTTCTTTGGCACTTCTACGTCATTAATACTGCAAGACAACTTTAAGACTTTGAGTATACAGAACAAAAATCATCAATATCGTTCAAACAGCTGTAACATCAACAATTTTCGATATTTTAATAAATTTTTCAAGTAACATTTAAATATCATCGAAAACTGCAACGTGTACCCACTAAAAAATATAACCGATTTTATGTAAAATAACACAGTTAGACAAGACAGAAGTAAAATACTATAACCAATGTGAAGTTTCTTTTACGGTACTTTCTAATGCTATACCGTAGTGTCAAAATGACCGAATGACATGCAGAAATATACGAGAAATGTGCATCGCTCGCACACATATGCTCGTAAGTATTAATATTAGTTATCGAAGTCAAAGTTAGTCAAATCGAAGACGATTCATCATCGATTAGCTTCACCATGCTACTTACTATTCCTACTATGATTCCTACGAGATACTGAATCTCAATCACATCAGTCACGGTAGTTCTTCTCGAGGTTTCAAGGTCATGTCGTTAAGGAACATTGAACTTGTGTTTATAGGTATTCTGCGTGAGAACAACTGTCACAGTTGTTCTCACTTATATATATATATATATATATAAGAATATACGGCACCTTGAAAATTGTAATGTGTGCACAACTTGAGAGTCAAGAAAGTATATGCCCTTATCTTTCAAAGCGATTCACAAATTTAACTGCATATACGTGCGCAATTGATTACTGGGGCAGGTCGATTCTAAAGCGAGTTTTTAACAAAATCGACATTTTCGTATTTTATTGCCATTCACGCGGAAAAAGGCATCAAAACTGTGTCGTCCCAATACTCTGGACTGTTGGACATGTAATCCACGTAACGTGACAACATTTCAACCCTTAAACTTGGGGGTGAACCACTCCTAACTTTGGACCACCCCTGCTCAGCTCAGGGGGCAGTTTTCGAAACGGGATCTTTTCGGCATTCATCCTTAACGTATTGAGAACAAACTTGGTGAATTTCATCGTCCTCCGATGTGTGGAAGTGCTCCGTTACGAAGGGGGTTGAAAATTTACGAGCTGTTCCATCCCCCCAAAGGGTGCCTATGGGGAGCACGGTATGGACGATGGCATTTTCTGGATCAGAGGAGTCCAGAGAATACGTTGAGTCCAAAATCGAGACCGTCGTCGAAAAATTATGGATTTTAGAGGGGGAGGGGGGTTATGGGGGGTGGGTTTGTCCGAGAGGGATTTCAAGGGGTGCATTTTGTAGAGGGCATCAAGGAGAGTCGCCCTAAATTTTTTTTGTAATTTTTTCAACCCCTTCCGACACCTCTGGCACCTTTAGAAGTGACGTTTTTTGACGCCCCCCTCTTTAAAGGGGTGAATTAACCCCTTCACATCAACCCTCGCCAATGCAACTTTGCACACGCCCAGAAGACACCTGAAGACTATTCCTCACGAAGTTTCACCGAAACCTCGGTTGAAAACTCTCATAATTATGAGCATTTAAAACAGTGTGCCGCTAATTTTGTCCAGTAGTTTATTTTCTATGATGGGATCAAAAAGGTTCCAATCTGACGAAGAAAATTTATTTCTGTTGAAAGAATCCACGTAGAAAAATAAGGCAATCCTTAAAAGGTATAAAAGGTATTATTATCTATCCTCTGTTACGTACAGAGACTTCACTCTGTTTCGTTATTTCCATCAAACCTCTCCTCCGTGATATTTGTTCTTTCGAGCGGATGTGGCCGCGGCCCTTCGATAAAGTTTTTACTAAGAAACTAGGGCGTGTCGCGGGATTGTCTTCCACGAAAAATAGGAGCTACGTGCCGCTACGCATCTCCGCGTACGGCAGCATAGATTTCATAAGAATCAACTCCCACTACCGCTTTTTTTTAACAAAATCTAGAGTATATAAACCGATGCGTCTCGGGGGCTCATTTCTTGAGGACACGTTGTAGTTCAGTCGCGATATATCTTAAACCCGCGAGACAAGATCGGGAAGAATCCCCTTCGAGCAAGTAAAGCAAAGTTCGGGTGATAGTAATCGAGAAGAAATAAAACGCAAACCGTGTTACCTCGTCGTTAGATCGGGAAGGATTCCCTTCGAACACATTTTGAAACATATTTGGTAAATACCTTATTCAATGGTAAACGTGACCCCCGCATTTTCAACTCGGTGCGTAACCCTGAGAGTAGGAATTAGTTCCGCAATACATACAGCAACATTTGTATAGTCCTAATTAAACCTTTGAATACATACATAGTTTAGTAGAGTAATCCTAACTATTTTCTTTGAGTACCTATCCTATTGAATTATTAAATTAAAGAGACTCACAGCAATACACCTTTACCGCTCGAGGTGTATTGCATAGTAGAAGTTACGAGGCCCCAACTAACAATCCTAGTGGCAACCCTACGTTAGCCATACGTAGGCGTGCCCACAACTTTCCAACCTCCTAGTGGCAACCCTACGTTAGCCATACGTAGGTGCGTCCACGAACGCACAACCCCGTTAACAAAATTGTCCAAACGACAACTATCCTCTGCAACGCGGCCGAAACAAGACTCACAGCCCTCGGCTCGTAACACCTCAATAAATCTGTGTAAACAAAAATCCGGTTTGTACTTGAATGACCCTCGTATTATACATTTAATGGGTAAATTCGAGCCCCAGGCTACATTGGTTCAACTTGTATAGTGTCTTGTACTGCTCGTTGTTACTAAGTTGTCATTAGGAAAACGAAGAAGCGTGGTATCTATTTTCGGCCGCAACGAGGCTTTTGACATGCTGCAATCAGTTTGATTCGCAAACATCAATGAACGATCACTGTCGCTCTCGACGGGACGGATTCGCTAATGGAAATTGCGCGGGACACGTGTTGGCTTCTAATTATATCCGGCCGACACACGGTTAATCACGAGAACTCGGCCGTAATTCTAGGGCAAACGTGCTTTGGCATATCGTGTCGTGCGTTGCGGAAACGCGTCGATGATCGTGTACGTCTGCATACTTACGTATACGTGCCAACGCCTAGCAGAGATTTAGGGGTGAAGCTGATTCAAAGCAAGTAATCGATAAACAGAGGTGACATAGACGGAAATTGCGTACATTTCTGGATAAAAAGATACTAAGTTGGTCTTGTTGTACGTATACTACCGGCCATTAATTTCTATTAATTTCCTATATCTTTTGTTTTTATTTTATTTTTTCTTTGCTTTTTTTTTATTTTATTACTGACAGTTCAATGGAAGTGAAGTACTCATAATAAATATTTTATTCTTTACTGAAGCTCTTGTATAAATTCCTTGAAATATCGAATTTTCTGTAGACATGTTAGACAAGCGATAACATTCGTTATTCACTGCATTGCGTTTTAGATCACACACTCAATTGTTTTCTACAAGTTGTTATTAATTTAGAAAAGACTCTTGGTGATTTACAGAACACACAAAGTTGAAAGCCTCGAAAGGAAGCGTCTTCCAGTTATATCACACCTCCCCAATTCATTCAAATGTAATCAGCGATTGCTTCATTATTACATAAAAACGTGATACGAAGAAGCGCGATAATATCGAGCAAAAGTAAGTTACAAAACGTTCTATCCATAACGTAATACGCATTTTTCAGAAATAAGGAAGTGCCTAGAAATTTATGAATGATAGTGCAAGGTATAAGGAGTCAAACGTCTATCCTTTCAAATGTGTGATGGCTTCCGTTCTTAAGATTCTATCTCCATACCTTAATTACAAATCAAATTACGGCGTACAGGCGTTGCCGGCAATTACGATGAAAGTTACTAGTCGTAATTAAGGATCGAGAAAGTAATGGACAACGATCAACGTTTAGAAAACAGTGAAAGGTTTCGTTTAGTTTGAAGAGCGGCAAAAGTCGTAGTTATCCTCTAATTTCCACGGGTAATTAAAAACTCCTTAGCGTGCCTCGGCTCGCCATCTATGAAAAAACGCGGTACGATTAATTTTCCATATCGTTGCTCGATAAAGAAGGAAATTGATTGATTCAAATAATTACTTGTTTGCTAAATAATTTGTCTAACTCATTAGGTTATAGGACCTTAGTACAACACTATCTCAGGTATAACTATGTTGGGTATCTTATTGAACATTTATAAAGAAATATAAAGAGGCATATTAAAATTCACAATATAAAAAGCAAAGAATAGTTTAAAAATGCAATATCCCTAAATGAATACTATTGAGCCTACTATAACTTCAAAATTAATTTCTGTTGTGGGGAAACAAATACAAGCGGCATTAAAGATTAGGAGGACCAACTGACAATTGGAAACAAAATAGTGATGATTTTCAATTATTTTACGTCGTAGGTGTGGAGACTTCGTTAATTATGTTCATTATATAATTCTATTTAATTTTCGCACGAACAAATTTCTTTAGACAATTTCTCTTTGAGATAGTATGCAAAAGGAAATAAAGCACGGTGAACGGAAACTTTTTGCAGCCACTGGATATATGTATTTACTTCTTCAGTTTCATCTCGGCATCGACGTAAATCATACGCAAATACTCGGTAATTACACTTGTAGAAAGTATACATTGGAAAGGATCGTACTTTCAGAATTCAACAAAGTATTTCGAGAAGAACTGTATCTGATACAAACCAAAACAATACAAGCTTCTCGAATTAATGGCTCCCGTCGAGAGAACAGAGTAGAAAGCTCGCGTGAATTCAATTTCCGTTTCCCCACAATTTAGTCGCTCTACGGGCCGTATAGTTCGGTATTCGACGAGAGCACGCGTGAAAGCTTCCAAGATCGAGGACTGCTCCTTACTCGAGCGTTTCACGCTCTAATTAACGTCCCATCTGTACTTTCCGCGGCACGTTCACTCGAGCATCTCCTCGTATCGCGAATTCCCCGAATTCCAGAAAAAAAAAGACTACCTGGATCTTAATTGAATCGCGCGAAAGTAATTTCGAACCAGCATTGCGTAAACACGCCTTCCATCGAAGCTTCCCGAAATACCGAAAAAGACGACGGAATTTGTTTTGGAGTATTTGCAAATTCATGTATGTACTATGTACTATTATTCATGTACATTTATAATTTAAAAACTTTGTACATGTTATATTAAGAAAAAAAGACAAGCTTGTATTTATTAACGAGAACTTGAATAATATATGTCTCAAGAATGAAAATTCCACATCCTTGAATGTAAAGTTCGCCGTAGTTCTCCTGTGCTCCACGTAACGAGTTATGTCAACACTATAATCCATCTGTTATTAATCGAGAACACACGTGTGGTTGTCAATCATTAATCATCTATTAAAACAAGCACGTCAAACTTATTTTTGCCCAAAGGCCATGGGAGTCATTGGTGACCAGAACATTAAGCATACAACGATTCTTTCAAATACGTAAAAATATAGTTTTAAACATTATCACTGTCAATAGAAACATTAAAAAATAACAAAAATATTATTAGATTATTAAATATTTGTACTTTTCATATTAAAATTTGAATAAGTGGCAGTAAATGGAATTGTAGCAACCAACGTGTTAAGAAAACGTATCTAAAGAGATGTCTTTCGTTAATCTGCATACGAAATCTACAATCTGACCACGTGTATCGTTTTCTCCAAACGATAAGCAAATGAATCGTAAAATTAAGGGGGCATTTCACTGTGAACGCACAAAAAAAGCATATTTTTAATAATTTTTTTCTCGGTAACTATTGCATAAAATTGAATGTATTTTCCCCTTAAAGGTATGATTAAGGAAAGTAAATAAAAAATTTTTTTTTGGTACAAAATATTTCGTCATTTATTTACAAAATTATATGCATGTGTGCAAACAAAAAGTTATCCGCTGACGCAGGTGATTTTGGCTTTCCTAGTAATCTGAAACAGAAAATCGAAATAGTTCATTAAACTATGTCGTCACACCTATGGTCGGAACCTCCACTTATATATTTCATCAAAAATAAACAAAATGGCAGCGTTTCTTGTGAAAGAGAAAAAAAAACACTTTTTTTTGTACCGTAAATCAGTTGAAATTGTAAGTAAAAATCAAAATATCAACTACTTGGAGGTTCCAACCATAGGTGTGACGACATAGTTTAATAAACTTTTTCGATTTTCTGTTTCAGATTACCAGGAGACCCAAAATCACCTGCGCCAGCGGATAACTTTTTTCTTTTGCACACATGCATATTATTTTATAAATAAATGACGAAATATTTTTTACCAAAAAAAAATTTTTTTATTTACTTTCTTTAATCATACCTTTAAGGGGAAAATACATTCAATTTTATGTAATAGTTCCTGAGAAAAAAATTATTAAAAATATGCTTTTTTGTGCGTTCACAGTGAAATGCTCCCTTAATCTTCCAAACTGCACATACCATATAGTATCGTTCGCGGACACGCCGAGTTAAGAGTAAATAAAGTGTCGGGAGCACACGTGCACAGCGGTCGTTGCAATCGTGATAGTGGGTCAAGTTCGCGGTGAACGCCCGGAAACCGGTCACCAAAACGACATCATTCCTCTCGTTCTGCTCAGGCCTACGTTTCTCGCGCGATCCACGGGGTTAACGGTGCTTACTCGACCATCTACCCGTAGATGATTCAGCGTCAATGCAAAAATGCTAATTCATACACGACTATATTTAAGGGGATATTCTTCTATTTTTACCAGTTTCGAATAAGGAATAAACGATAAGCAACTATTCATTAATTATTTATTAAATAAAAATTGCACCATTATATCTACAATGAAACTATGTTTCACGTTGAAGAAATAAAAACTTGTCCGATTGATTGCTCAATCGAATGAACGTGCTCCTGATTAATTGTTTTTGTTTCGTTAATTCTGTGTAATTACTTAAATTGTTACATATAACGAGTTTTTATTTACTATTTATTCAAATGAGTTTCTTTCGATCCTTGCCTTGCGCATAATTGAAGAAATCCGTCCGGCTTTCTAGACAAAGTGCTCTCCACGACAATTAACGTAATTAACGTAATTAGTATAGTCACGTGAACGCTACACTAGAGGGAGCCGAGATTCGCTGCCAGATTTCGTCGAAATGAAAACATGTTCTCAGAAAGTAGAGAACCATAATACACCTTTATGGGACAAGATAAGTGCACTAACCTAACTGACTAACCTTGTAACACCTGATCGACCAGTTCGATTAAAATCTGGACACATGAACTTGACAGTTCACCGAAGTGAATGACCTACTTAGTGATGCGTTACATTTCCTTTGAAGCCCAAGTTAAATTTTTAACGTATTCGCGTACCTGAGTTGGGCCCAGTACATAAGTATTTTTACTGTTTTATTTGAATGTTGCTTTTTTCAATTTCAGAACTTACCTACCAATTTATTCAAATTAATTTTCTTTATTATACCATTCTTCTTCATAATTTTTTTTTTATCCAAGAAATTGTCTAATATAATTTTTAGCTATTCCTAACAGAAGAAATAAATGAACAAATTTCTTTGATTAATTCTTCATTAAAAAATGTATAAAATTGATAAAATATAATGGATCGAATGTTTGAATGAAAATTTAAAATTGCAGAAATTAGGACAATATGATTCGTGACTACATGTATATCCTTTTTGTGTCAACAATTTTTTCGAAGATGCATTAAAAGTATACGGAAAACTACAGAAGCGAATATTCAACCGCACAGCTCGACGTCAGTTGCTATATTTCGTATCACCGTCTCCAAGTTTTACGTATTTTCGTCTGAAAGTACATCGAATTAGCTACTACGCAGTTACATAAGATCTTTCGTATATACTAGCACAAACGTATACTTTAGCAGCATACAATAAATAACTCACAAGCAGATAAAAATGGACGATGTTTATCTCTAGCTTAAATGCAGTGCTATACTACTTATGCAGAACGCTTCGAAGGACGTATACATCGAGTCGTATATCTTAAATAAATTTCAGATGGCCAAGTTAAAGTTCTCAGGTAATATTACGAATATTATCCACTTTAAGAGAATTGTGAAATCCCAAAAACTGAAAGTTTGCACATTTCTGACTAATAATAAGCATAATTCCTTAAAGGTGTCCACTGCTAGTGCTTCTACCTTACTTGTATTTATCTAATTGCAAGTTACGTTTGGGGTCAGGTAAATCATCCTGGAGTAACCATGCTACCTTTTTTACTAGAAATGATCTGGTTGGATATGACAAACCTCAGTCGACAAATATAGTAAAACCTTGATCATTTGAATTAATTGAGGCGACAGGTCACTCGGATTAGGCCATAATGTGGATAAACACTTAAACTACCGAGGTCAACGCGCGCTAATTATACATACAACTATATCGTTGTAATTAGAGGGAGAAGGAACGAAAAATTAATTTTCTAATAAAATATTTCCTCAAAAATTAGAATGAAAACATTGTTATTAATTCAGTGTCTTTGGAAAGAAGTTTAAAGTACATCAGTCAAATTGGTAATTTTGGTAGTTTTAATGTTAATAAACCAAAAGATAGGTTTATTTCAGTGCTTGGTTTCTGAAACACGTTCGAATGTTATTATTTAATTATACATGTATCGAGGATCACCATCCATACCATTGGCAAGATTTTGGCAACAATACAGTGAACTCGTCATCTCTCGCTCGAGTTTTTTACGGTAACATAACTAGTCAAGTGCTTTTTTAAGGATTGTAGATATATGTTTCTTGAAAGATTTCTTTTTGCAACTTAGAATCTAATGAATACAAATAAGAACTGTTTACACGTCTCTCAAGTTGCCAACAGGTTTCAATGCTCTCAATGTTCTCGATCGGAACCTGAATATTGTGCAAGGTGGTATTGTATAAATGGTATATATACGTGAAATGTATTTTTTCCTTTGGCAGCGATTTTATGAGTCATCTTTCGTATAACGTTTAAGAGGATGAACGCGCATCTCGTTGATATTCTTCTGTCGAGGCATCGGTGTCGTACAGTATAAAAGAAGAATGCTCGATTCGAGGAAACAGACTCGGCTTTTGATATACATAGTAATAAATGAATGCCAGTTACATTATAACACATTACAAATATTAAGAGTTAATAATTAATATAATTATAAACAATTGACGATAAGACAAATTAAAATTAATGTTATCAGCCTGCTTATTCGAGCACAGACAAAACGACATTCCATACGCACCAACCTACTATATGTTTACTGTTCCCGCCACTCCACTAAGTAGAATGGCAAATTTAGCATAACTCAGTGCTCTACAAACTTAACTGGACTCTCCTGATCAAAGGTCTTGCCATTGGATCAGCTAGGTTCCGTATCGGTTGCAACAATGTTACACTGCTCAGCAAACGGACCTGTCCGTTAAACATCAAACCGAATGGAAACTTTTGAATTGCCACGTTGCATGGAAATTTCTTCGTTCTCCTCGTCGATGAGTTTGTTCCCCTCAATGGAGAGCGTTTCCCGGGACGGAAAGAAAGTTTCACGCGAAAGTATCTAGAACGTGGAAAACGAGAGAAACGGCATCACGTGGCACGTTTATCCATTCGATATCGCGAGCAAACGAAATTACTCTTTCGTCCGCGATGACCGTGTACGTTTCCAGCCCACAAAGGACATTGTTTCGCGCCATTTGCATTCCCCGTCTGCGCCCACGATTCGCCGGCAACCTGTTACATTAGCGAAGTAGAGCATTCGTGAGAATCGTGCACCCAGGGTGGGGTCTGCAAATTGCCAAGCACAATTGTCGCGATAGATCATTATCGTCTGATGGAAATGGCGCGTCGTGCTCCTTATTTCTCGTAGCAGGTGTGTTCGTTGCTGTCCAGGCTGGCCTCTCCAAGGGGAATCGCTCTTTACGTCTCCAATTCTCCAATTACCGTGTAGCTAATCGACGGGTCGCTGACTATTGCGATCTCGACGATTAGCGCAATTAGGTGGTCTTGGGCAGGGCCGAATCAAGGCATGCGCTTTCGCGGACAAATATATATTTTTCTTTGTTTATTTAGTTGTTCATTTGCGGGATCCCGACCGTCCCGTGCGGTCTTCTTCGGGAAACACTAGACATAACGCTAGGCTTACGGAGTGTCGCCATTTTGACCTACATTTTGTTAATATCACAGGGAAAATTGCAGAAACCATTTACATTTCTTTTGTCAACCACCTTGCTTGTTTTTATTCATATAAAGAGACAAGAATATACTCAAATTCGTTATGTTTAAGCCTTCTAATTTGATTCGACTTCGACCATAAAAGCATTACTTCAGTAACAGAAATCTGATAAGAAATACTTGTAAACTTATCATTAAGAAGAGACAATACTAAACAATTTTTTTTTGTTTCATTTCGCAAAAGATACACATTTCGAGAATATTATGTCAAATATTGAAAAAGATATGTCTAGTATCGCTAAAATTATAACCTTGAATATGGAGCAGTATCAACCGCTCGACCAAAGGCTACTGAAACTTTAACACTAAATCTACCACGCTCGGTCGAATAACCGTTTTCAAACTTTATGAACTTATAAAATACATGAATTGTACACAATTATTTCATCTATTATTCAATTCAGTTATACGTAAAATAATTTTGCATTTAATTTGAAAAAGGTGTTTTCAAGACTAGCCATTTGTTCCATCACGGTAGAAATAGTTATAAATGAACGTCGGTAAGTTTACTGTTAAAGTCTCGATTAAAGGACCAAGTTCGAGAAACACTTCTGTTAGATTTGAATTAAGCTCGATTAAGTTTAACTGAAAATGAATTTATAATAAAACCGAAAATACAGAAGACTATGCAACCATTTAAACTCAATTTAGATTAGGTTTCAAATCATGCCTCGATTAAAGGACTAAGTTCGAGAAACACTTCTATTGGATTTGAATTAGGTTTAATTATAAGTCACGTTTGAACTAGCTTCACCTTACTCGAAATTTTCAAAGTTCAGTACCTTGTTTTAGGAACGACCTGGACAATGGTAATCACGGTTCCGGTGTCTCTAAAAGTTCCACCGAAGTTCAGGCTGCAAACTGACTGGCCAGGTAGCGTGTCTGAACTGAACTTTTCGAGGAGATGAAGGTATCCAGGGAAGCCAAAGGCGACTGGTGTGTTTATTCGACTTGGAATGAACGGCACTGTTTCATTATTCTGGCGTTTACCAACTGGTTGTCATTAAGTGGTGGAACTGGCAATGGCTGTTTGTTAGCGTAATGCTAATTACTTCGAACGGTACACGCCTTGCACCGTGTAAAAAGGATAGACAATTTATATCTATTTTCCGAGCGAGCTGCTTTCCTTATTACGCATTATTAAACTGTATAACTTTTTATGAATACTACCGTTAGGGAGATCCGTGTAGTAAAAGCGTGAACGATAGAAAACCACAAACAGAATTTAATATAGAAAGTAGAAATCGTGAATTCGTTTGTTCTTCAGAATAACTTATTTGGATTATATAGATAATGATTCTCTATTGATCAATCGGGACAATGACGTATTATTCCATTTATTTATAGATTGCTTTTTTAAATATCGACATACTTATATCATTTTCGAAACTTGAATTTATTTGTACAATTTTGAAAAGATGAAAATAAATTTTGTTTACTCTGTATATATAATTTATAATTTTGTTAAAAATAAAACTTTATAATTAATTCGATGAAAATTGTAAATTGTGTATACTCGAAGAGATCGTTGAACTGAATAAATATATCTCATTGCTCTGATCGGACAAAAGCAACATGAAATTATCAGTAGCAACACTAATAGAAAGAAATCAGGTTTACATCCATAACACTCTGTTACAACAAGATATTACAATGTCATTGACCACTGGTTTCGAATCCGATCTAAATTGATTATCAATGACATCATGTTTTTCTTCCTGTGAGCGTATAATCTGTGTACACGTAATCTAAATCAAACGAGCAAACAAGACTTGTCTTTTGGATAAGAAATAACAGAAGTTCTTTTCAATTCACGATACAAAGCGTATGCTCTCGATGATCGTTGATATTGACATACTTTTTCCCATATCAGTGGAATCAATGCGTGTATGAGATAGAGGTAACAGATAACCAATTGCACATGTCTGACTTCCAGAACGTCTTTAGTTTGGTTTGTTGCTCTTCAGAGGGTTCTTAACCAGTTTCGTCTGACCTAGTATAACCTACTTTCAAGGTAAGTAGTAAGAAGAATTTCTATTTCAACGTCGTCTTGCAGAAAAATCTTTAATTAACAATGCATAGATATTAGTGAAATTACCTAACAGGTTTTAAGATAAACGAAAATGTGTTTCACTTGATAAATAACGTATTCAATTGTCTATTTGCATTTTCCTCGGTTCAGAATAAAATATTTCCTATATTCCCAAAATGTAATTTTTTATCAAATATTACGTTTTGTACTCCTAAGATATTATGAACACTCGATGCATTGACTTTAACGTGTATTATAGAGGTCAGGATACTAATCAACTTTTACAAATTAAATAATTGAGGGTCTCCTATAATTTTCAAGGTAAACATGAAAAATGAAAGTACTTATGCATAGATATGGATCACTTCCTCAATTCAATACACGTGTACATTAGTGTACATGTGTATTTTTATGAGAAAGCGTAGAGGGGAGGATTTCCGCCCGAATAATTGTAACGAAGCATGTATCGTTATAATATCAATGACAACAATAATATTATTAAAGAATTATTTGTTTGCTTGTAGTTTAAAATAGAATTCTTCTGCACGAATTATAGCCATGTATACTTCACTACATGATTCTTTATCTTTATAGAAGGTGCTCAAAATGAGTACCTTTTACCCAAACACAAACCAGTAAAGATTGTCTCATAGAGTTTTCCAATTTATAAAATGTTCCAAATGTAACTTCAATGTGAAAAATGTGTGTTGACTAAACAAATGGTTCAAGTGACCCCAAAAATACAAATCCAGATACATAAATCTGGGAAAGAAGCAGACCATGCAATGGCTGTTGTATGAGCTATCCATCTATTGGAAAATCGTTCGTTTAAGAGCTGTATGGCTACGCGATTGAAATATGGCGGTGCACCGTCACCCATAAACAACATTCGACGTACATCTAATGGGACTTCTTCGAATAACTCATGCAATTGATTACTCATGAAATTGACGTAAGATTGACCTGTTAATCTCTCATCAAAGAATACACTCCGATTATATTGTCACCAATTATTCGTGCACATATATTTACACTGAATTGTTGTTGAAGCCTGAAGGAGGTCTTTTGTTCGTGTCCTCAAACAGTCCGACGCCGAATGAGTCAAAACCACACGAAATTGGACAAATATAAAGTATCCGTGTTCTGGCTGGGGCAACGACGAGCATACTCTCTACAATCATTATATCTCTATTTAAAAAAACCGTTTTCTAATTTTCTGTGAAATTATCTAACTTTTTTTAAAAGAATTATTATATTTTCCATGTGTATTTCTTTTTTTCCCTTTATGGTTCCAGTCATATCCATACTCAGATTAAAAACGAAACTACATGCAATTCTGTTATTTTATATCATAACAACTGCATTTAAAAAACTATGAAAATTAGGACAACGTAATTTTTTCAATGCAATGCAGACACCATATTTGTAAAATAAAGTAACATCGCTTAATAAGGAAATGTATTCCTGCCTTTGAAATCGTGGAAAGTTTAGAAAAGCTATGTTCATGATTGTTTAACTGAAAGAAACGTTGTTTTAGGGTTTCAGAGAAGAAGACTTCCTGAAGACGTCCCCCTCCTCCGACAAAACAAAGTGAAACGCCCTCAACGGACAAATTTCTTCGAGAACTTTGAGCGATACGGCAATTTGTCGAACATCCGGAGGCATTTGCTTGACAATGGATATCGCAACTGGCGAGCACTATGCGTATATTGTTATCTCGTTTTTCACGGTAATGTGATATCTGTTGCATCTGGTTGAACATGAACGCAAATCGCACCATGGTGGATAAACATAATATTATTCTTGTTCTTTTTTTCATGATACATCCTCACTAAATATCAAATCCATACTCACTAAATATTACATTTCTTAAATAAAAAATATAGAAAGATCTTGTAATAATTCTCTCATCATTCATATACTTGATACTTTCTACGTGTACTAATAATTTTGTAATTGACCGTATTTGCTTTCGCGGTGCAGCTTTGACACGCCGAAATCTCCGGTAACCCGATTTCCTGAAATGCGAGCCACGTTGCGTACTTTCTTTCTCTTTCACTGCAGAAAATGGGAAGCTAGCCTTGCTGACGTTCGCCTTTCTACTTTGCTCGATCGCGTTGAAAGACGAGCCGAGCATTTGCTTCATCTGCTCCTTTCTTGGCGCTTATAAGAGCAATAACCTAGTACAGGATCTTTTAACTGGCTACTTGACTCTGTTCGACTGTCTCTTGCGCCTCTTAGGTGGCAAATATTGAGACGAGTCGACTTTCTATTGCTATGAGATTATGATTCTTAAACCAAATAGTTCCCTAAGAAACATATTGAAAAATGATAGGTGTACTCACAAGGCGATTTAAGCTTCTCTTTGGCAGCTTGTATGCTGGAACTCGACCTGAGCGTGATGCCGATACTTCGCGACTTCCCCACAGAATTTTCCGTGACACCGTTCGACGTTATTATCGAGACACCGCTTTGCTCCATATCAACGAGATTTATCGGTGTCGATCTCACCACCACTGAAACAAATGCCATATCATTCGTATTAAGTACAGTTGCGGAAAGTTACCGTTCGCGAACAACGTTTTATCTAAATTTCGATTCCACAAAACGTACTAGGTGTACAATTAGTTTCCTAAACGAATCATTCTTGATAACGTGGTATGGAAGAAACAGTGGTCCGAGGCAGGAAAAGGGTCATTAACCATCACCAAAGTTAAATTGCACCCTAAAGTGTTTTGCTGTCTGATGGAATTACAAAGGGACGCTTTGTTATAAATCTTTCTAGAAAACCAGACGATTAACCCATTCACCGGCAGGCAAATTTAGAGCATCTTGCTCTGGGTGCCAAGATATATAATTAATATGTTGTAACCGTATCGTCTAAGTTATTATTATTATAATAAAAAGTGATATTAAATATATTTATTACACTATGTTGAATTATGAAGTGAATATTCTCCATATGCGTTTATCAGACGTCACATGTAATTTAAAATTATTTACAACTCCCAAAACAATTTTGTCTGTATTCTTTGGAGCCCTAGCTTTGAATGAATTCACTTTTCAACAATTTTTTATTTAGTTCATTTAACGGTTTAAGTTTTTTACATTTCCACGTATCAAGTTGTCCATACATTCTGTCGAAACATAAAGAGCAACTAAGCAAAATTTCATTTGGTTTGAATGAACATAGTAGCAGGTAATCTACAATATGGGTAGAAATTATTTGGTGGCGTTATCTAGCGTTAAGAGCGAGAACTGTTTCGCTACAAATTTAAGTAGTTTGCAATCGAGGTCGGTGATTACATGTTTAAGATTGTTTTAATATGAATATGATAAAATAATTACTGTAGCTAATATTTCCGCAAAATAAGTTGCTTGAAATTTCGTCTGCGTACATAAAGAGCAGCTGAATAAAAGCACATCTTGATTAGATAAGAATAGTAGGAGTCATCTTCAAGTTACAAATTTTGAATGTTATATTAATAATTGGACAACAAATCGATTTCTATGAAAACAAATCCTCGTACAAATTATACGTACTCCGTGCTTGTAATTCATTTTCGAACACGGAGCTACGTAAATTTTGATTCAACAATATTTACTCCGCTTACGCTCCGTTTCACACGATATTGCGCACGTAAACAAACAAGAGACATCTTCGCTCGATATCTGTCGTCGCATCTCGCGATGAAACAGACTTGCAAGCGTAAACACCGAAGAATTACGGTTTTAAAACGCGTTATCTGCCAAAATGGTAGTGTATCGTTCGAGTGACGCCGAAACAAGAGACAATCGTAAATCTATGTGACAGAACGATCTAACGGCTGTAAATCGATCATGAAGCACGTTTGATTTGAAAAAAGGATTTTCGTCGACGGTTGTAATTTAAATATAAATTGGAGACCTGATATCGTTATCAGTGGATGTAAAATATAAACAAACGCGACGGGAATAGGCCAACAATAATACACGAGGTTTAAAAAAAGATTAAAGGCATTTATTGCAGTTTTATTGAAAATAATTATAATGACTAACAATATTTTCATATTGGTCTAAAAAATTCAAAAAATTTACTTTTGTAATCAATAGACTGCGGATCTTTATGCATTTATAGGAAATTTGAATGCGCAAGAAACTACAAAACGCAAACAATATTGTAAGAATATAAAAAAGATTGAAAGTAAAGTTCATGTTACAATATTTGCAAAATAAAATAAATTCCAATTTAAGTTAAATTTTTGTAGGCACGTTCGCGAAGATTTTATTTTGCATAAAGTTCCGCAGTCTAGTAATCAATTCGTATTAAAATATTTCCATTTTGTAAAGAACAAAGAAGCGTTCCTACCAATTCATGAATAGTATCATTGACGTGCGCAGTTTAACTCTATGATTACCTAAACATCTCAATAGTGCATTCTAATTCGATTATAAGTAATATAAATAATTATATGTACATGAATTTTTTCTAGAGACTCTTTATCACTCCATCATTAACCAATATTTACCGAAAAAGAAGCATCATCGATGCAGTATTTAATTTTGTACGCTTTGCGATAAGTCGTCTAAGCATTGCCTGAGTTCTCATTAGCAAGGTGCAGAAGTAAAACTGTAATTATACATCAATTAGTTACTCATTATATTTTATATTTTCACTAATGTCATTATCTTAATGTATCTTGACTACACATTTGCGCTAAGTATAAGCAAATCTAAACGAGAGTTGATAAAGTCAACATTATTTATTTACGTATGGTCTGTGGTAAAATTAAAAGAATCTAATTAAAAGGGATTAAAAGTCATTTTTTACGTAGACCTGAATAGAGTGATATTGAAATAATTAAATACAGGAAATTCACGGTCTGCGTATAGGAATAAAAAAATTTATTTGAACGCGAAGCTCCGAAAGAGGTACGAATGGACACGTTCGGGGTTGTAATTCCGCGAAATTGAGCGCGTATCATTTAAACGCAACGAAATCGATCGCGCCTGGTAATTAGCCGCCCCTGGCGACCACGTTTCGACAATGTACACGCGACCAATTGAATCTCGTCGATCGAATCCAATTTTAGGGAAATGAACTCGCTGGTTCCGTCTAATCGAGTCAGGTTCTTCCAGTCAATGATCAACGTGCGAGTTTGTGTGGAGTTCGACGTGACGTTAACACGAGCTGCTTGCACTCTTAACTCTTTGCTCTGAGCTTTTTATATATCGTAGGATATTGTCAAACCATCTCACAAAGTGGAAAAATACTCATAGCTATGAAATTTAATACTTTACTTAATGTTTTTCTTTCATGGATTGTGAAATGTGTCGCTACTAATAATCGAGCCATGATTTATTATTTTTTTAAGATACGAAAATGCCACTGTTTTGGAAGAACACTTTATAAATAAAAAGTCGCTAAATTGCCTTATTCAATAATAATTTAATAATAAAGAAATTGAAGAGGTTCGATTCAGACAATCGGTACGTATTAGGCAACTCTTTCCTCAGTAACAATCCGAGTAATCGAAGAAGATTATGACGTTTGAATAGAATGTTGTGAAAGAAAACTTTAAATGGATCTTCCTTGAATTGAAATTCCTTAACACTAAACCTACCGACGTTCATTTGTAAATATTTCTATCGTGATGGGATGAATTACTAGTTTTAGAGACGCTTTTTTCAGTAAAACCGATTTTATCGACACATCGAACAATTTTACTTCCTCTGTATAATTCAATACTTAAAACTCAATTTGTGTTATTTTTAGCTTCTCTATTAACGTACCCAGTTTTCTGAACATCACTGAAGACAACTGCAAAACGCACACAACTAATTTGAGTAGTAAAAGTCACTGTTTGTTGGGATTATTTATTGAAACTAAAGTGAATCGAGGATCGGTAGCACCGAGACTGCCATAAATTTTACGCGATCCTGGAGCCAGTAGCTGTTAGGTCTTATCGGTAATCATGTTTCGCGGCTTGGAATCCCTCGATAGCAATGCAATCTTTTCGAACCGCGTTGCAAACGGCAACGAATCACGAATGTCGATGATAGTTGAAAGTCACGTACAAGGTGTTTCAAATGTAATAGAATTTCATGGTTGAGACATGAAATCGAGACGAGAAATAACGATCTAACCGGTTTTTTAATAATCAATTTTCATTAATTCGTATGACTCGTACATATGATGGAGATAATTTTTATTCAAAGAAATCAAGAAACAAGAACAAGACACCTTTATATATTTTCTTTATGATAACAAGCAATTAAATAATTGAATTCATTTAATTTGACGCGATTTTTAGGATAATATAGAAATGAAGAAACTGTAAAAGTTCAAAGTGATTAAAAGGAACCCACTGTCCTAGTTTTCACTGGATAAACATTTTTATATTTATTTGTATAAAGATTGCACGACTTCATTTCGCGTGAGACAACATACCGACTCTTAAATGAAATAATCTGACAGTATATGCAGACAGTATATAAAATTTTGAATATTTAGACAAAACATTAATTCATACCAAGAATATGTCACTTTATGATTTAAATGAACCATCACACTAAAAACAAGTCGAAAGTACCATCGTACATAGTCAATAAAATTCTAATTATTCGAATTCATAAATATATATTTCTGATTCCTAATTCGATTGCGATTGTTGACTACCAAAACAACTTAAAACACGCAAGAAATAATTTGTGCACTTAAATTTGGGATTGAGGAAGTTGATTCGAGCTCGACAGAAAGTGGGATCATCGAACTCACCTTCGGCGATTTAGGTGAACGAGCGGTGCTGCTCGAATATCTTGAAACGACGAAATCACAGGAATGTTATTAATCAACGGTCACACGACAACAGAGTTACTTCGATCAGGTTCCTCTCGATTGAATATTTCAAATTCGTGGCCGCGATTCGAGTGTATTCGAATGTCGCGTGGCTTGAACGAGACTGAATCGTTTCACGAGTCTCGTCTACCTCTATATGTAGAATCTCCTCCTCTGCCAGTCAGACTGTCGGTCTCCCGTTACACGACAACGTTCTGCCGACGAGCATTGGGAACTCACGCTTCTGCCAAATCGATCCCCACCGCGACATAGTTTTCAGATTCACGATTCTGTGACGATTGGAGCCTCTTGGCACAGAGAATCCTATTCTGAAGTTCGTAAAATCTCCAAGCTCTCGACCTAGCACAACACCTCTCATATCCTAAAAGTCTTAGACACAGAGTTAGTCCATGTCAAGTTCAACACTCTTTGGAGTAACATTTGCCATTTTTCAAAAAGTTTTTAGTAATAGTTAAACTTTTCTTAAAGAATTTTTCAAATATAAAGAAACTCTCGTTAATATTTGAGGAATTTCATTTCGAGGGTACGTTTCACTACTGGAATACCAATGTCAGCTGGTAAAAGAAAATACTAGTTTAATATTTTTCAAGTGGCCTTCTTTTTACTAAAATTTTCTTTGTCAGTATTTCACAATTTTTCAACTTTTTGAACCGTGAGTGCAATGCTGCATTCCTGTTTAATAAATGCTACAAAATCACGATGTACTAAATTTATTTGTCTTACTTTTGTAGTTTTTACAACTTTGAAGTTGAGAATATTTTATTATTTTTCTCGTCTATTAAAAGTTCAAGGTTGTCTTTATACCAGTGTAACACTTCTGGTTTAAACCAATCTGATAATGTACTAGCTACTATATCTGTTAATTCGCACATATTCAGATCTATTTGCCTTGTTAGTAAAGCTTCTAAATTTTAAATACTGAATGGTATCAACGGATGTCGGTGGCTTATGAAAATTTCACGCCCAAAACTTCGTAATATGTGTTCTAGTTTTCAAAAGTTTGAAGTTGCCTGACGTTGTATCATGCCATGCAAGTTGCTGAAGTTCGAAGTTACGCATGTAATATTACTACTATTTCCAATAAGTAAGGAACGTATTATAACATATAATCAACGAGGAAACAAGATAGTAACTCCGAAAATAGTAGTTATTATGTTCTTTACTCTTAAAAACCGTAAAAATTTTTTAATAGAACATTTAATTTCCCTGCAGTTTTAAGCGTCTGTTTTATCCTTTTAAACATTCAAAGACAGTAGTCCTAATGGAACAATGGACATTTGTTTTGCAGGAGTAGCAAGCCACTGACGTAGTACTATGTCTCTAATATTTGAATTCATTTACTTTAATATCATATTATTTCTAATATTCGATTTGTAATATTTGAAATTTAATTTCTTTTGTTAAGTGCTCCGCTAAAAGGATGACTTGCAACTCCATGGTATTAGTCCTTTTAAAATAAAACGATAACAGAAAAACTTTTAATATCTGCATAATTTGATTCTTGCCTACTTATATTAAATCTTTTATGCACCCAATCTAAAATAAAAATAAAACTCAAGCTGCGCAGGAGAATAGCATCAACTTCGTAATGCATTTTGACTTGTATCCAAATTTCTGTTTTTACTTATCGAACATTAACGGTTAGTTCGTAGTATTGCCAATTGAACGAGACATTTTAGATAACAATAAAATACGAATCTAAGCAAAAGATGAAACATTAAGCGTTCCTTTTTTTGAAAAACAAAGTATAGTTCACGCAATAGAGGGTTAACTTACGATTGTCTGTTAGACGTTCGAAGCAAGTAGGTTCTAATGTAACCAAGGATGTTTGTTTTGCAAGAGTAACAAGTCGCTAGCGCAGTACTATGTCACGCATGCAGAAATTCGTCGTTCACCAGTCGGTCGAACAATCGTTGTCCCGTTACACGACAGCATTCTACGAAACGACTCATGCTTCCTACAAGTTTATCTTACACACGACACAGATAGGATTTCTCAGGATTTTGACTGCTGTTACCGAAGAATTATGGTCACTTTCCACTACGTGAGACTAATGTCGATCCGAAGGCCAAACTGTCGGTACCAGTTTGTTGTTCATCGGGGAGGAAACTGTCTCAACCACCCGGCACGTTCGAAATAGAGATGAAAGAGACATTATAGCGAGCACTGTAATTTCGTTGCCAAATATACACGCATTATTTTTAGATACTTTTGTCGCGTGCCATTACATAATTCGCGTCATTTGAAATAGCTTCGTTCGAACAGATGTCGAACTCTTATTTTGTATCTACAGAGTAACTTCGATATTTGGACGTAGTACAATTTTTATTTTTACGCTCTATAACTTTGTCTATGATGAGGGACAAAGTGATAACGAAACAAAAGTAAAAACAAGTGGTGAACTTTGAATAATGGGCAAACCTTCTATAATGTATTCAAATCTTCTACAGAATAATTTGTATAAAGTGTATAAATAATACGTATAATGAATATGGGGATTCGATGGGTATAAAATAATTTAGGTAGATATTATATTAACGCGTTGAGTAAAGGGTTTAGTGGATTTGGAATTGGTGTCAACGCTTTAAGGCTATAAGAATTTATAACCAACTCTAATAATACCAAAAAAGAGATGGTGCAGTGTACAAAGGGTTATATACTAAAAAGAATATAAAAATGATGAAGGGTAGGAGATATTAGGATACTTCAAGTCTATACGTCAATCATCAGAGTTGATTGAGTGGAAAAGTTTCGGAGTTGAGACTATCGAACAATCGATCTCCAGATAGTAATATCCAAGTCGTTATCAATTACGAGTGTAGCATCTTCAACTGCACGCGATAACACTACTTCGAGTGATGGTATTCTTTCATTGGCTTTCTAAACGTACCGAAACAATATACACTCAAGATACTTGAATTTATCATTTAATTAAACGATTACAAACACTTGGATACTTCCACACATCATTATTGATAAATTAAATTGATTCTACACAACTAACGAAACCATGGAAATTTAAACAAAACAACTCGTAAGCACTCGAAACCTGTATTGAAATTAAGAGTAATCGCGACTGCTTCGAGTACCTGTTTCTCAAGATTCTAATCATGAAATAATTTTTAAGCCTTTGAGTTACGTGATTTAAAATAAAAATAAAATCAACAAAAATGCTACACAAAGAAGAACAATTTATAAAATTATGAGTCTTCGTGTGAAATTCTCCAAATTTCTAACGTAGTATTACGTATTATAATTTATCAAGTTTGGAAACCCTTAGTCTCGGGATTAGTCAAACTTTCGATCCCGGGATACAATTCTTCTCTAAGTCTCTTAATATAATCGACAGTATGCATAAGTTAGTCTACATGTAGAAAGTCCACTTCTAAATTATAAACTCTTTCTAAATAAGACGACAGTTACGATGATAAGTAGACTGCGGAAGTTTATGCACAATAAATATGTAACATGCATATGCAAAATATGCACGAAAAATTTGAATAAAATATAGTATAATAAGTAACATATTAGTATGTTACAGAATATTCGCTATGTACACACATATAAAATACTTTTCACAATTATTCTGGTATATTATAATTCGCGTGACAATAAATTACGAGCATTTTTTCCAAATTTAATGGTGTTAATTGGTGTCGCTTGTCCGTCAAAATTAATTTATACGCGGAGAACAATCGCTTTATGTCACACGAAGTAATCGATGCGTATTTAAATTTAGACCAACATTATTCCGGCATACTGATTGGTCCTTGAACGCCCTCGTTATTTAAAATATTAGAAAGTCTTCGATACTGTAGAAAATCCTACATTCTTTTCTAAAGTTCAATTATGGTACGAAAGTTTGGTGATAGACGAAACTAATTTGTGGAGATAGATATTCCACATAAGTAGGATAAATAACATATGCAATATATTACTGCATATGTTTTTAAACATAAATATGGAAAATATGCAAAATAAAAAATGTATTTTTATAGTACTCTAATTTCAAAACAAATTTCTGTCTAGGTCCCATTCTTTTAACTATTTCCTATACAAATATGCATTTGCATAAAATTCCGCAGTCTAGTGATAAGATATAAACGCATCACAACAAACCAAAAGTGCTTGTACCACTAATAAACCGCGGTTGTAATTCTCTTCAAAATTTCGCGGAACGGAGCGCGCGCGTTTCGAGAGGAAATCATTAAATCCGACTGTGTTGCGTGACGTCGATTGTGCCACCAGGATTCAGCAATTTCGATTGTTCTTTTCGTGGCGTTTCGACACAACCCTTCGAGCGTATATTGAATTTCCGTCCACGATGTCCTATGTGGACAAACGTAGGTATCACCTCGAACTTGATCAAACATTTTCCTATGTTGAGTCACGTTTGACATTTTCAGTACTCATACCTTATATCAAAACTTTCAATCTGTATACACAAAGAGATTTATCAGAACATTAATATAAAAATAGAAATTGTCTGAAATTGGATGGTATTAAAAACAATACCGTGTAATTACGAAAATAAATTTAGGATATAATTTTATAGCGTGTTTTACCGTGTCAGTATAATGACTATCCGGTGTCTAGATGTTACTACAGATTTCTGTTCAATAATCGTTTTCCTTTCAATCATCCTTTAGGCAGTCCTATAATTTAATTGCCATTCAATATAATTCAATCGTCTTAATTCACTGATTTACATTACTGTAATATTGTATTTCGTTTGCGTAATTGATAAATTTGACATATCTGTGCAAATTTTATCTACAATTGACGAGATCGAGGCATATGCAGATTGATCCTTCGAATCCCGCCGCGCAATTTGTTCAACTCAAATCGCGAGCGGCTACCAGCTCGCACGCCTTTCACCTCTCGCTAATCCCATGTCACATATTTACCTCGACGATCAGTTTAATCATCGCCTTTTGCTTGGAGAATCTATCAGCGTGCGCGCAGTGTCAACAACGTAATCTGTATCGGTATTTACATGCGGCTGTACCGCGGAGATACCGTGGTAATTCATATACTTTTCGCAATTTCCCATTTTGATCGATGCTATCTCGCCGAAATCTAACATTGAAACTACTAACGCTTGACTCATACTTGTATGGACACTACCATGTCTTTGAAAATCGAGTGCAGACGTGAATCAATTAATATACAGTGGGTGTAGAAAGTATTCGTACACGGATCAATTTCTAAAAAATCTATGTAAAATTGTAATTTATTAACTTATTTTTGATAAACAATGACATTCTATATATTCTTGGAAATCTCTAGAATAGATAGAGTAAAAAAAAAATAGCTATTTATGTAAGTTGCGAAATTAACAAGAAAAAAACAATAATTTGATAGAAATATTGAAGCAATAAGTATTCGCACAACTGTTTAATTTTTAAAATTTGAATAAAAAAAAGAAATTTACATTAATTTATAAGTATATAATACTTCCTTCGTGGGATGTCTTTTTGATTTCATAATGATTGTAACTTTTCTAAGGATTAAATTAACTAAATTATTAGTTATTCGAAGTGAGATCTTCTTCAATTTCTCTATTAGAGCCATTTTGTAAAAGTACAATACTTTGCTGGAAATTTCATGTTTTCTAATTCGTACGGAGCAATAAACTAATGTATTTACGTTAGAAACTCTACTGTAAATGGTTCGTCATAAGAATCGTAGAAATACTTATTACTTCTATACTTTTACCCACTTTTCGCATTTTTTTGTTAATTTCACTAATTATATTAACTAGTAAATGTTGTTTGGACTATATCTATCTTAGAGATTTCCGAGAATATGTAAAATATCATTGATTATGAAAAAAAAAGTTAAGAAACTACAATTTCATACAAAAGTTTTTTGGGAAATTGATCGGTGTACGAATACATTCTACACCCACTGTATACACTACCGGATGTTAATTTCAGTACAATACTGCATTTGTGATTTTGTCGAGGAGAGACGCAAGCAAGAAACTATTTTGTGATAAATTCATATTTATTTAAATGTTGCATTCGTTAAAGTACCCGTCCCTGGCAGCCCACACTTGGGGCACGCTAGTGCCCACAGTCGGTGAACGCTAGAGAAAGGATCCAGGAGAAATGTTGTATCCCTTGATAAGAAAGCTCCGACAGGTCTCGAGCGTGATTTCCTTTTACCGAGAAATAATAATCGTTTCAGTTAGTCGGCGAACGTTAGGATAAGGCGAACAATCGCAAATTCCTATGACGAAAAGATCTCGTCAGCGCAGCGACCGCGATTTGTTGTGGAATTGAGGAGGTCAGGGCGACTATTCGTCCTACCGGCTCTAATACCGAGAAAAACATCTGGGCTCGGCATTCTCCCGTCAGATCGAGTGACCTACTGGTCCTTTCTCGGCGTCCACGGGACGAAAGGAGAGCTCTGCTGCGATTACGTCGCGGATACATTATTTATCCGGCTCTCCTTTTATCGTCGTTGCTTTTCGAACCAACCTAGACACAGCTTTTTCACCAGTTATCCTTCCAACCGCGGTATCTTCGACTTTTATTCCCGGCTTCATCGATCACGCCATTTTTTCCCAGTTGGGAACAAAGAGGCCGGGACCTGGCATCGATCAGAGCCGCCAACGTGATCGATCGACGACCAATGGTCGCCGTCGTTCGTCCTTTGCCACGGACTTCCGTAGAAAGAAACGTGTCACAACGGACTCTTGACGAAATGACGCCTTCGTGGATTCAACTGGACTCAAGAAAGCTTCGTTGTGGGCGCGTCAGTTGATAGCAGGATCAATCTCTATGATTACTCCACGAACATTGAAGAATTTAAATGTCGACGTCGATGCAACTTCACTGTCGATCGGTTAGATTCAATTGGGCTCAAGAAAGCTTCGTTGTAGACGTGTCAGCTGATAGGAGGATCGATTCTACGATTACTCTAAGAAAATTGAAAAATTTTAATGTTGACACTGAGACAACTTTACTGTTGGTCTATTAGATTGAACTGGGCTCAAGAAAACTTCGTTTTAGGCGTGTCAGCTGATAGGAGGATCGATCTCTATGACTACTCTACTACCAAAATTGATGAATTATTATAGATTCTTAAAATGAGGCAACATATATTTTTGACTTTCGTTGTAATAGAGGTTGTTTTTAGAGATCTGAGTTTACGAAAGAACGAGCATGAAGAAAAACATTTTATTTTAAAGTACACGCGAAACTAATAAGGAAATAGCAATTCAGTTTTAAAGAATGAGTTACCTTGGAATGTTTATGACGCCATTTAATATGTACGTGACTCCTTAATCAGGAACACTCATTTACTTATCTCCGCAAATATTTTGTCACCTGTGCCCCACGGACACTGCGTCATCGTCGCCTCCGTGCTCTCAACGAAATTTTCTAAACCTTGCTCTAGCTTATCATTCCATCTCTTGTTTAAAAAATTCTCAAAAATTTTCATACATACTTCCTTAGAACATAGGAGTATCAAATCATTGTGATTTTGACAGTCAAATTCGAGCAGTGTTCATTTTCTAATTGTAAGTAGACATTCAATTATCTGTTTTAATTACTGTTGTTGCTAGGCTGTGTTTCTATTAGATTTGCTACTGTATCATCACTCGAACCATAATTATTATTGAAGATAAGTCTGTTATTAGAAATCTATCTAGATTACTATATTTATTGTTAGTGTAATACTACTCATTAAACTAATTAAGAGAGCTGCACGATGTTCTATAAATTAAATTCAACTGATGACAGTTTTATTAGATAGATATCTGTTCAAATAATGATTAGCCCAATCAGTGACTTTGTTGCTAATGGCAAACGAAAGCGTAAGGATCTGTGGTATATCTTGATACCATGAGATGATTCCTAAGTTTCTATCAGATACACGTACACATATTCAAACATTGAATTTAGCTTATGGAGAGGTTTGCTCTATAAGACTTTTTAAATTGTTTTATCTAATATTAATCAACACGAACAGTCTCTAACCAATCCTACCGAGAAAGTCGAATAGGATCGACGATCTCTCTCCGCAAGATTTCCTTTCCCTACACACTAGTTATAGTAAAAAGACCCGACATTTCCGGCTGTGAGAATTGTCCCGTATCCGTTCGTTCTCTTCCATCGAGTCCAGTTTCCTCGATTCACGGCATTCAGGAAGGCACTGGGCGAACTAGTTCAGGCATACCGAGCGACCATCGTGCTTCATTCTTTTCCGTGAACAGTCTCTCACGCGGGATAACCGGACGTCGCTATTTCCTGCACGTGTACGAAACTTCCGAGAACTTTACGCGAAAGATGCTTAATAACAAATTGAAACGTAGAAAATGTTTCGAAACGAATTAAAAGATATAATTTGTATCGGTAGTTTAAAGAAATTTAATTTCATTGCTGCTATGAAAAATAAAAAATTCCAAAATATCTAATTGATAATTTCCAAATGTGATTATAACATTTACTTAAACCTAATTAGAAAATATAAATTTTGTCAATTATAACATATGTCATTTAATTGACATACAAATTTTTATATTTATAGTAGTAATATTAGATTTCTTTGAATTACCAATAAAAATCACATCGTATAATTCACGTGGTACGACATACTGCGTGCTGATTCCGCGCGATTTAACCTTTTATCGATGAGGACGTTCCCTTTCGTTGACGCGATTCACGAGCAATCAATGAAAAAGCTGAGAGGCAAAAAGATGAGCAGCTGAACGGGAAACAGGTCATGATCGGAGAAAAAGCAAAAAGCAGATACTTGAAAAGTCCTAATAAAGCCCGACCAACGCGATGAACATGCCGTTAATTGTCTGGCGCGTTAATTGACCAGCCTGGGACGGTTAAGCGGGAAGACAGGTGGTCGGAAACGTTAATTCGATGCAGAAAATCCAAATTCGTAGATTAATCTCTCGGTAAGCACTCTGTTCGAAAGATGTCGAGTAATTATCGTGTCACCAGTGTTGCTTCTATCGTCGTTAATTTACCAGGCATCTGTACTGCCCTTATCTGCGGGGAAGTAATCGACTTACACGGCAACAAGGTCCCGTAACTGTCACACGAACATGAGTCAAAACTTTTGTCTCAAAAGTCATTTCCCACAATGTTTTCATGAAATGGAATGGATACATGAAATTCAATTAGAAATCTTTCAATCTTATTTTACACTCTCGTTCTTTAATAAAATAATAAGAACAAATTGACTACGAAAATTTCCTCATAACTTTTTTCTTCTGAGTGTTCGCGAACTCTCACCAACAAACTATACTTTGAGAAGCCATCAGTTAATATAAAGAAACCAGAATATTGTTCTCTAAAGAACTCTAAAGCGATACTCTAAAATTAATGAAATATCAAAAGACTGTGTGGCATCTATTTTTGACGTTTAATTATTATTCGAAGTTCGTCTGTACTGTTAAAAATTCATGGTCATTTGGACATTAAGGTCTTCTCGTCGGTATCACGCTGTTCGACGTAAAAGGACGCCAAACGAAGAAAAAAAAACGAGCGAAAAGATATAAAAATGGCAATATCGACGAGGCGGGCGGCTATACCGCGGCGAATACAATATCAGGATCTGATAAGTCCTTATGCGGCTATCGCGCGTTCATCAAAGTCGTTAAGGTATAATTCAACGATCGATCGTGGCCACCTGGAGCAAATTTCCACTTGTGTCAAGAAAAATCTGTGCTCCATTGAATTGCCATTTTATACGCCATTCTTGATATCGAAAAGTTTTAAGACTCTTTCTAAAAAAAGACTGGTTCTTTCTATGAATTCATGAGAGAAAGACGAATTATTCTCTCAAGGAAGACCCAAAGTCGAGTCATTCATCCTCGGGCCCCTTCCGCGATGACGCAACCTGCCGAATGAAACACGCTCAGAAACGTAAATTAATCTCGTGGGAATCAGATTCGCCATTTAATAAGCCCCACCGTGAACAAAACTCGACTCTCTGGTAAAGAAGAATTGTTTCCTTAAATTAATTTAATGCGATTGTGATGCAATTCTCTTCTAATAATTGCTTACAGTGCAAAAGTACCTACGCTAGGTCAATTAAGGTGACAGTCAAATTGCTCTAAAACAAAGTGTTCGCTGAAAATGAACTCCAAGTAAATTAACGTACGTTGCATGCAGATTATTATAGTGTTCTTGTTTCGAAATCGTGTTTACTTTTCAGTGAACTGAGCTTTAAAAAGAAACATGTTGATATTTTTTTTGGAGACAATTTTTCTCATTGAATTTTCTATAACATTTTCTATAATTTTCTGTAACTGACACATTGATACTTTCGAAATGTCATCTGTTATCTTTTTACCGGATAACTAATATGTTTCCTACGCGTAATCAGATGTAAGACGTCGGAAAGTCAGTTCAGAATGAATTATCGTTTATGTAAGTTTGAATACCCCAAAGGAATGCGTTCGAGGAGTATGACGACGCTCGGTATGGCTTTTGTTCCCCTGTACCGACATTTATTTTTACTGGTGTGACATTGCAGGTGATGTATACTTTAGTACGTGACGCCATAGCTTCCGCAAACCTCGTCCTCCGGGGTGAAGGTTCCTTTGGCGTTCCTTGAGGTCGCGTCGTCGACCTCAAGCTATGCGCAAGAGTGATGCGTGCTCATCCCGCGCTCACTGTGATAGACTCGCTGCTTTAAATCTGGAAAGAGAAATCACAGCGGCCCCTCTAATTAGGGCTAACCAGTCCCTTGGCAAATAAACTCGATACGTGAAGACCCTTTAACAATTACACTTGCATAAAACGAGAAACAGACTAAAAGTTTAAGCGGTAAAAAATAGTTGGTAAGTTAACCACGAAAATGGTTGCTTTTACCAACCTTAAATCGTTTCATGTGTACCTTGCGAGGTCTTATATGTACTAAGATAGTCCGTTGAATAATTTTTTGGAAACAAAATTTAACCGACTTCAAAAAAGGTACAATGAAAAGCATGAAATAATTTCTAGATAATGTATATGAATCTGCATTATCGACCGAGCACTCCACATTATCGATAGAGTGATCTGCATTATCGACCGAGCACTCCACATTACCGACAGAGTAATCTGCATTATCGACTTTTACCGACACAATTTTTGTGAAACAATCCGCCAGATGCTTTGGTTGGTCTGAATTAGGTCTGATAGGTTATCGGCCGGTAATGCAGATTGCTCTGTCGGTAATGTAGCGTGCTCGGTCGATAATGCAGATTACTCTGTCGGTAATG
>NW_026534348.1:13296981-13315733 GCF_026225885.1 Hylaeus anthracinus
TAATGTAGCGTGCTCGGTCGATAATGCAGATTACTCTGTCGGTAATGCAGAGTACTTGGTCGGTAATACAGAGTACTCGGTCGATAATGCAGGTTGCTCTGTCGGTAATGTGGAGTGCTTTGTCGGCAATGCAGACTGCTCGGTCGATAATGCGGATTGCTCTGTCGATAATGTGGAGTGCTCTGTCGGCAATGTAGAGTGCTCGGCTGATAATGCAACTCGCTCTGTCGGTAATGCAACTCGCTCTGTCGGTAATGCAGGTTACTCTGTCGTTAATGTAGAGTGCTCGGTCGATAATGCAGAGTCGTATACATTAGCTAGAAATTATTTCATGCTTTTTATTGCATTTTCCCATCCTTTTAAACAATTATATCTAGAGCTAGTGCGTATTCATATAAATTAACAAGAAACTATTTCATACTTTTCACTGTACCTTTTTTGAAGTCGGTTAAATTTTTTTTCCAAAAAATTATTTTATTTCACTCTTTTTAGTGACAATCTATAACCAATAGATTTCATGCAATAACATCAGTTATGAGCAATATACAGGATGACCCAAAAACGTTGGAGGTCCTTGAAAAGGCTTGTTCCGCGGGAGAGGGGGGGTTTAAACAATTTGTCCTTAGCGAAAATGTTGCTCGAGGCTTTGTTAAGGATATCTTCTAGAAACAGAAACTCCCAACCAATCAGAGCGCGAGTATGGCGAAGGAGCGCCTGCGGGGCCTATGCTACCGCCGGCGCTCCATCGTCATACTCGCGCTCTGATTGGTCGGGGGTTTCTGTCAATATCTCCTTAACGTAGCCTCGAACAACATTTTCACATTTAAGAAAAAATTGTTACAAATCACCCTTCCCCCCCCCCCCCCAAAAAAAAAAACACTCTATTCAAGGACATCCAACATTTTTTGGACACCCTGTATAATTGCAAATGGGATTATCAGGAATACATGTGCAAATACATGTGAAAGGATTGATTGCGTTTGGTAAATTCCTTGTCGAGCTACACCAGAGCATAACAATTTTGCACCAACAATGATTTTAAACAATAAAAGTGTCCATAAATTTGTGCAAATGGGAACATCACGAATTCATCTATTATGAAATGCGGAAGGTTCCATCGCGCTCGGTAATTTCCTCACCGAGTTACATCATATAATAGGAATTTTGCGATAACAATAGTTATAAACAATACAGAAATTCATAAATTTTTGCATCTGTGATCATTGCGCAAACCTCTCCAGCAGCAAAATGTAAGGGGTTTCATAGTACGCTTTTTGCGATAAAAAGTGATATAAAGTGGTAAAAAATAAGTCCAGGATAAATGTTTTGTTATGGGACCAAATGGCAAATGCTCTCCAGATGCAAGAAGTTTTAATCTGATTGGTCCATCCGTCTCGAAGTAAGAAGCAAAACAAAATGTTTCTGTTTAAAAAAAAAAAAGGGTAAAAAATGACAAATCACAAAATGTTTCTTTTACGCGACCAACTGGAAGAAATATCCGACAAGATGCAAGAGGTTTCACTCCGATTCATCAAGCCATCTCGACGTAATCGGCAACATACCTAAAAATCACGGTTTTATGGTAAAAAGACAGGTAAAAAATGACAAATCGCAAAAAGTCTTGACAGCAGGATCACCTGGGGAATATGCTCTACAGGATGCAACACGATTCATTCCAATTGGTCAAGCCATCTCGGCGTAATCAGTGAACCGACATTAAAAAAAAAAAAGATATATACATGTCGAATTGAGTAACCTCCTCCTTTTCGAAGTCGGTTAAAAATGGTATACCGTTGACTTTATTAAATAGATACCGGCTCCGCAAGTACAGGAGAATTTCAGTTATTTGAATAATTAATTAAACAACTCATCGGATAGATTAGGTAACTGGTCGGACGAGCGACGAAGACACTGGTCGAAAGCCTGATCAAGGAACTAGTCAGGCGGACAATTAGAGAAATAGAGAGAAAGCTACTTAGAGACCTAGTCAAAATGCAAATATGACAGTTTCAATCAGAAGACTGATCGCGTAAATTAACTGTTAACTATATCATATCCTGGAAGGTAACTCCCCCTTATTAATCAGAGTTATTATCTATTCAGAAGACTAGCGAAAAGTCTGATTCGACTATCAGCTTACTAGTCGGAACACCAATTAGGTAGTGATAAAAAAACTTGCTGGAAAAGCAGTCAGAAAACTGACTAGAAAACTAGTAAATGGATTTATCGCAGAAGTGGCCCAGACACTCACCAGAGAATTGATTACAATACCCATTAGGAAAGTGGTCCAGAAACTGGTTAGAGAACTGGATTCACCCAGGAAACTTGTAGTATATCCAATACAGAAGAACAGTGAAGATTCCTGGCACTCAATAGTCAGAAGTTGTGTAGTCAGGAGTAGATTTATAAGGCTATTATCTTTGGAATGTTTACGTTTTTATATATAATAGTAGACATAGTCAAATTTCATGTGACTATATCAGCGCAAAAAATTAGTCAGAGTAAAGAACAAAAATATTTCTTTTAGTGACAACTACTCTACTATTATGTATGAAAACATCGACACTAAACAATCATTTGCTATGTGAAATAAAAATTCTTAAAAAAAATCTTTTCATCTTTCCCGCGTACGATAATAGTCCCTTAACTTTCAGAGAACACACAAGTGCAAACGCAGCTGAATTATGAAGCGTATAATAGAGCAGTAGGAAATGCACTTCGGATAATTGTATCCAAGACTTCAATTTCCATTAACAGCTGAAAGCCTCGTAGCATAAAAATTCTAAGGGTTTCGAGTGAATGACTCCGTCTGACGCAGAGCTCCACTCGAATCTGATTCTTGCAACTTCGCAGACCTTCTCGGTGATTCCATGTAAATTGCACGCTTTGCAAGCTGTGCAACCGCTGTCGCGAAGAATCAGCAACTCTGAAACCAACGAATCACGTTCATGAAGCGTTTCTAACTGCCGCGGCGCGAAACGAACGCAATGAAAGTCGCTTTCTTCGCTAACGTGCAATTTTGTAGGTTGCGCAACCGCGTCGGTCACATGATGCGACTTGAAAGTTGAAGAGCTGTTCGCGTCGGTCACGTGTTGCGACTTGAAAGTTGAAGAGCTGTATCGCGTTCGGTAACAAAGAACGTTTCCATTAAGCTTTACATAAGGTACCCTGCGATCGCTTACGATCGTTATGCAGTTACAAACACTTCACCGATGGCGTGTTTGGGTAAATGAAGTCATTACTCCCGCGGCAAGGGTGGGTGATTTTCTAGAATGTTATTCTGTGTCTGTAGAAGCGTTCGTAGTTCATGTTCGGCATTACAAACAAAATTATGCCAATACTATTACTCCAAGCATCGCATCTGTAAAAACAAACAAGATTGAAAAGTTGATATAATTAGTCCTACAAAATTCTGGCAATGTGCACGGAATGTGTGATTCTAATTTCGACTGAAATTTGAACCAACGAGAATTTTAGTCCCTACGTTTTGACAACTGAAACCGTGCAAACACGTAAAATATAACAATGCGGCTGGACTTTAACGCGTAACAACTACCAACCTCGTTGAAGTTTAGAAGCCAGAATTTCGGGCAGCGCAGAAAGCTAGGCCAACTAAATTCTCCGGCTGGTTGCGCCAACTTTTGCCAACTTTAATTCGTATTAACGGTACAGTAAATATGCGGAACGTGTTCGCGGGCCAGCTGACATGGGGATTTGTTGTACTTACTCGGTAACTGCGTATAATTAACGCACGAAAGTGAATCTAAAGTCGTGTAATGTCATTCGATTCGTATACTGGATTTCGGAAAAGATTTATCTTACAGTATTTCACTCGCGGTTGATGAAGGATGGATATCGGTAAACCAAAGTGCATCGTAACAACTATGGCGAAGTAAAGTAAAAGTGTAATAATAATATAATCTCTTTAATTTATGGTCTTGAAAAGTAGCGCCTTTCGGTTGATTAACTCACAACGACGATGTGATCGATCACTCTTATCACGCATTAGTTGATTGCACGCCTGTTATCATTAGGTGGCAGCACCTCTCGAGCGAACAGTCTGGCTATGATGTACTATTCTATTTATACACTCATCAATCGACTCTTTTTATCAACCAGTGCTATAAACTCATTTTGGTTGTTTTAAATCAATGAATTCTAGAGTAATCCATGCCCCGCGGTGGTCAAGGTCACGGTCATTTTCGTCACTTGACATTTTTCAATAGGTGAGCAACATCACCAACAGTATCAGCATGCGAGTGGCACCTCCTGTCCTCACAACTAGAGAAACATGCATTTCTCGAAAGTGCTCGGTCCACCTAACATTTCTATGTAGTCATTTTCGACCGATTCATAGAAATAGTTACATTAACTATTAACACTATTTTTGACAATTGCTTCTTAAAAGGCCACAAACGAGACAATATTTTCAATTTTCTTCAGATTTTTTAAACCATGACCGCTATAAAAATTATTCATTTGTTTAAAAAAATTGTAAAATAATTAGTGATAACAATTTCTTTTGATCGGCACAATTGCTAGTTGGTACCTCATTATGTAGTTCATTATGTATAAACTGTATAAAAAAAAACTGATTTTCAAACACCTGTAACATGCATATTTTCTGAAATTTCGATAAATCCTTTTAGATATGTTCAAATATCACTTAAGACTTTAACATACTTCAAATTGTACAAAGTCTGAAATACTACTCTATTTAGTGTTTGAGTGTTTGCGTGAAGTAACCCGGATTTATATCTATTGAAACATATTCTTAATAAAAATTATAATTATAATGTTTGTTATTTGAACGCGATGATTGCATGATCATTTAATAAATCGCTATTGAATTATTTTTGTCTGCATCATTTTAAAGAAAAAAAAAATTATTTGCCAGGTGTGGGGTTCGAACCCACGCTCCCAATTGGGAACCAGAACTTAAGTCTGGCGCCTTAGACCGCTCGGCCAACCTGGCTTCGTGTTGATACCGTTCTTTGTGTTGCTATCTGTACGTAATATCGAAAAATCAATACTATACATACTCAATTTCACAAACTACTCTAATAATTAATCCTAAATAATAAATTCAATATTCTTAGTACTCATTATACAACAAAAATATATTTTTCTATTTCTGATCGTTACTTTAAATAAAAGATCAAAGTCGGCATGTATTACCATTTTCAATAATCTTTTTTCTCTAAAATATGTAGAATACCTTTATTTTTACTTTGTTCTACTTTATTACTTTAAATAAAAGATAAATGTCGGTACATATTTACATTTTTAATATAGTTTTAATATAGTGTTATTGTTTCATCTGTTTCTTCTTCAGCTTTTTTATCTACATACAGTATCGGAAATTGCGCAGAAACTGACACTACCCATGGCTTGGACGGTGCTGCCCCTCATTTAGGACATTCTGTAGATCCTTACAGATTCCTACCAAGCTTCAGTTGGTAAACAGTTACCTACATTAGAATATACTCATCCAGAAGTTTTTGTGTTAGATTATACTACTGGCGCTACTGGTAGGTTAAAAATAGAATTGTTAACAAAATTATTTTTAATTCCTTGCGTATAGAATAATTTTAGATGAATGGTGTTTAAGTTTTGTAGTTTTGAGTTTCAAAAGGTTCCCGCCATGTTCCAACATGTCGTTTTGGGGATTCCCAGGGTTTCACTTTGGAAGTCGCCATATTTGTTTCTTTAGAACCCGCCGCATACAATTTACAATAGGACTTCCGCTAAATTCGTCTCATTGACATTAATAATGATTTTATTTAGACAAAAATTGTCCTACTCATGGAGTATAGTTTCTCAAAGTGAAACGCGTAACGATAAAGGCGAAACCCTGCCATATTGAAATTCTTGAATTTTTATTCAATTACAGATCTTACTATTAAGTTCGCGCTATTGATTTTCAAATTTCGAGTTCAGATATAGAATCTGTATACCAAAAATTTCATCCAAATCGAATCACTTTTCCCATTTTGGTGCGCCATTTGTGATTCGTCATTTTGAATGTTTAAATTTTGACTGATTACACTAACAAGCGTAGTTTGTTATTAAGACAACTCCGCCTAGAAAATTCTTTACAAACAAATATGTCTACTTATACTTGTACTATTAATCTTTATTTTATTTATGATAGGCTGCAATCAGCGTCGCAACGTTCAATTGCAATTTATTTTATCCTCTTAGGATCAGTTGTTCTCTTCGATAGTCTGCTGGTATATAAGAGATAAATAATGTACTAGTATGTATACATATAAGATATCTGTAATTGTCTGATGCTGAGGATTGCTGAGAGCGAAGGAAACCCAATAGCCTTGAATGAGTATTAACGGTAATCAGCAGATGGTAATATTCTTTTACATCGATAACAGGACAATGCAGAAGGGTAGCGTCACTAGGGTTCACAAACAGAATTCGAATGGAGTCGACTCGTCGAAAGAGCAGATCTTATTGCGGCAAACTGGCAAGGGTGCATCACCGGATTGCTCCTATCCCTGCCAGCCCCTGATGGTTCATCCCCTTTGACACCCGACTCAAATTCTATCCTGACATCGCTGTGACGTGAAGGGCGCACGCACCACCACGTCAATATACATATTTTGATGCTGGTGAAAGCCATAGTAACGTAAAAAATAAATATCACGGAATACAAACAATATCGACATTGTTTTTGCAAAGAAGGCAAACGTAGTATTAACACTAAAAGTAACAAGTCAGTGTATTTCACTTATTGCTTCTATATTTCCATCGATTTATTATTTTTTCCTGTTAGTTTCGCAACTTATATAAATAACTAATTTTTTTGTACTGCATTTATTTGAGAAATTTCCAATAATATGTAGAATATCATTGATTATACAAAAAGAAGTTAGTAAACTACGATTTCGCATAGTTTGTTTGGAAATCATTCGGTGTACAAATACTTTTTACACTCACTGTATAAGAAGTTCAGTTTCGGAATATGCATTCATCTACGACATTCATTCGTTTACGGTTAAGTAGATATTGCGTTGGCCGATTTTTGGGGTTTTTCAATTAGTCACGACATGTGCTGATAGATTACAGAAAATAATAGCGGGAGGGCAAATCACAGATGAAAGAGTATGTTTTCACAGGAGTGGGCAAGGGAGCCAATATTGCGAGAAAAATGGTTTCGTATTGTACCCATGTAACGTTTGCAATAAGGCACGTGACACGCAACCCGCCCGCCACGTGCCGGCCAATCTAAATCTAATAACACAAACAGCCTTACAGTAACATGTATTGTGCACGCTACCGTTTGGCGGCTGGAGGTAATAGGACACCATGTGAACTAATCGGTATGAAGTGGTCCTCCAGATCCTGTTTCGTTATTTGTTGATTCTGACGTGGTTTCTCTTGGGAGAAGAAAACACGGGAGTAGAAAACGTTCTTAATGAGGTGAAGGCGACGAACGGACACGGGATTATCCTTTGATAGACAGTGACTGTGCAATTTAATGTTGTTACGAAATATGAATATAATGTTCACCTAAATAAAAAATCTGCAAAGCTACAAATTAATTTACAAACCAAGTAAGAGGTACAACATGTTAACATTAGAATACTAAACAAAATGTGTTTAACTAGTAAATGGAATTGTCTATTGTGCTTCTTCTTGGAAGAACTCTGCAACATTCATTGTCGTAAGTATAAATTTGTTCAGTTACTTAATAATTCAAAGCGACCTGTCATTTATGTTTAGAATATGCAAATTCGGTTCTTTAGATACATTACTGAAACATTAAGCGTTTAAGAAGATTTAAGAGGAACATTTCAATATAATTCAAATGGAGGTTTAACGTACATTAGTTTCGTGCTATTAACTATAACAATGAACTGAAAAGCATGTATTAATTAGTTCAATACTGTTTTATTTGAAAAATATTACAAATAAATAAGCTTCGTTTTATTTTAGTCTTTTATTATGTGACTACAACAGTATTCGGGTAATAAATATTATTTAAACAATTATATAAAAACAAACACTTACATCGCATAACTACAAACAAGATTATAACTATGACTACTTCTTCTCTTCTATCTTATACAATTAAAGATACATATGAGATACGAGTATGCTGAAAATCAAAATTACATTTCATCATTTAGGAATTATCATTATTAAGGTGGAGATTTCGAGAAAATCAATGATCTAGATAACTGTACACGTGTCGTGAATTTAGTTGAATAATGTCTATTTGTGTTTATCATACTTACCGCTGCGTCAAACCAATAAAATTACTATTCCAAGTATGCAACAACGAACTAAACTGAAGATGGGTACCGAAAAATGAATCACAAACAATTGATTTTAATTCTCAAAAATGTAAGTTTAATTTATTTTAATATACACCGACGAGTGTCTGTACGCGCATACGCGTGCTCATGTGTGTGCCCGCGCGCGTTCGCTCGCATGCGTACAAGAAAGACGCGCCATGTAAAAGATGACATTGCGTGATCGAACGAAAGTGATAATCAATATTGCAACCAAGATCACAAGATCACAGAGCGTGTGGCTCCTAGACAACTAGTGCACCCTCCGCGGCGAAAGGATGATCACCGAGTCGATATGCAAAAAGGAACTGTACTACAATAATTTTCAACAATTGCTCGTTCCGACAAACGATACGATCTACGCTCGTAAACTGCTGCAAAAACTGTACTAATTAGGGTTTTCGATTCTGGTACATGCTTCGTATACTTTCGTGTGATTCGTTTGGTGCGGGATTTGTTTTGGGCCGGCGTATCAAACGATCCAAATCAACTATGCGTTTTATACAGTCGTCACAGGCCGATCCAGTCTTTAACGTGGTCCTTTCAGTTTTACTGTTTACCGATCGTTTCTCATTCGGACTTAATTTTCGTCTTCTACTATTTTACTACTTTGAGTCGCGACACGGACAGCTTGAGAGAAACGAAGTCTGATTACGTGGCTGATCGTGAAAAACATCGTGGAATGTGCAATTGGTGAAAGAATTATGCGCATAGTGAACTCTTTTTGGCGTACTCGAATCATGTCAAGTTTGAACTTCTTGTTTCGGATAAATGAACACAGTAGTCGACGCCAATTGACACTTTGCCAACCGGTCACAAACACATTTGCGTTCTCTGGGCCTAACTTTACTTTCTGATCATATATTAAATCGTGTTAACTATATCAATTTAGATAGTATTGTTTAATTTTTAACTAAAATTCTAAGCAGTGGGTGTAGGCACACTTGATGCACGTCTTAAAGAACTTCATCCTTGTTTTAGCTTCTCTTGAAAGATTTATGTTTGAGTAGGCTGCAAGACCATATTTTAGAAGAACAAATAGTAATTGTACGCCAATATAGCATTAATCTATGTGGAATAGCAAAGAGCATTCCATGTGGGTAAATGCTTATATTCTATATCATTCCCGAAAAAAATGATTAAGCATACATGTAAACAGAGTTTATCGAAGTTTATTTAAATATTTCCTTTGTATATTCAATTGCAAAATAGTTTCGTCTTGAAATAATCGGTTGGCAAGGTGTTAACAGGATGAAGACGAGAGAATGTACTCTAGTCGCTTTAATTTTGCATTGTCTTTTCCACCGACTATACGCACGTTAAAAAATGGATCGCCGCCATACCATCATACAATCATACGTATTAAGCTACGGACGCTCTATGATTATTTACACCTATATATAATAATTTTTCGTCCTACAATCACGTTAATATCGTTTCGTTGGATTCCTAGAAATAATTCTGTCGTTTTGTACATCGTAACAATATTTACAAGAAAATTTACAAATTACAAGTTAGACGTTACGCTACCTAGCTGATATTGGTTAGTCTCTTAAAACGTAGGGGTAGGAAGATAAAATTTCAAAGTCGAAAATGCTCTCTAAAACTAGGATGTCTGTTATTCAATGATAAGCGATATGTCCGTCAAGTGGTGTCTTATTCGTTCGACCCTCATCAGTTCTACGCTTGGTTTGATATAAAATTGCTCGACACTTCAAAAATACTCTTTCGTAAGTTTCGATCGCTCGACGATTCCATGTACGAGAAGAGACACAGGCTAAAGAAGGTGTTCGAATCTATCGATAAAAATGTCGTGTTTAGGATAGCTATGCCAAAAATAGCGATATTAATGACACGAGGAGACTATGGTCGTTCGATTGTTTGCCACGAATTAACCGTTTCGTTGGCAAGATTAGGGTACTCGTATACCACATGCGAAGGTGGTTTTTCCAAGTAGAAAGTAGAGAATATAGAATATAGTATGGAAAGTAGTTTTCCAAACGAATGCCCGACTTTATCATTGTAAGCCAAGTTGAGAATTATACTCAAGAGATCTAATGAAATTTATGAGAGTACTTTCACGCCCTTTAAAAATGACTTTCGTCTTTGCACGGCGTACGTACAAGTATAATGCTTTCATCAGAGAAGGGCTAATAGTTTGTCACCTCGTACAAAAGTTTCTTTGTAATTCTTAAAATCAACAATTTCAATGTAACTGTTTTTTTTTCGTTACAATAAACTTCATACCAACACGTTCGTATTCGAGGATCGAACCTTCTCACGAGCCCAATTAATCGTTTCTCGTTGAATCCACGTTGAAAGTTCCTCGTGATCGGATAAAACGAATCGCCATTGTCAAAACAGTTGTACACTTTCATGCTCGTAACATTAATTAGGAGTGCTTTAACCGAACGACCATGTCAATAGATGCAGAAAACACTGTGTTCTTCGATATGTATCATTCCTTAACTTATTGATCGTTAATCGTAAAACGTTATCAACTTTTGCACTGGTTTCGATATTCTCCAAAACTTAATTCATCTCTCAGCGCCGACGAACAATGACGCGCAGATGTCATTGCAACGTTCACGTTTGCTTCTGCCGCGCGTTAATTGGTTAACCCTTTGACTGCGGAAGGCGTACATATTAGTCCATAGAAAGTCAACATATATATATATATATCCAATATATATATATCCAATATATATATTTATATATAATTCCAATATATATATATTGGAATCCAGTAACGAAACGAAGTCCGGAGCCCTAAGTAAAGTGGATAAAATTTTTAAAAAATAACACCTTATAGAGAATGAAAAAATGAAAGTTCTTTATATTTACAATTTATTGATTCGACATTTAGTTTCAAATGTAACAATTAATTGTAATTAAAAACGTTGATTTCGACCGCGAACTTCCGTTGATACTTTTTAACGGTGAAAATGGAAAGCATCGTTAGCTGGCAGTTACTCGTTTGCAATTAAATATTAATCGGTTAATTTGACTACGTACCTATACGAAATTTGAAAGAATTCGAAAATGTAATGAAATTTCAGGGAAGAGGACTTCTAAATATTTAATTTTTATTTTCTAGACTAAACTAAACTAAACTGTAAATATAAGAAAGTTTCGTCTTATCACTCTCTATAAGGTGATATTTTTTAAAAATTGTTTTAACGCGGGCACTTAAACTACGATCGCGACCCTGTTCGAGCGACACACCCCTTAGAATTTCTAGCTAAAATCGACCCGCAGTCAAAGGGATAAAAAGCAAACGATGAATCGAAAGGACCGATTTCAGTTCATGAAAGCGATTGTCAACCACGAATGTAATGATTATGAGAACGTTAAAGTCCGCTGGAGCAGTTCGTTTCGGCGGATTTCGCTTCCCTGAAGACGCAATCCCTCGATATTTTCGTTGGCGCTTACATCTCGTAACACTATTTGTTACTCGACGATAGCAACGGACTGGCGGCGTTTGAGTATCCTTGGCTGCAGGTGGGTAACATAAATGGATTCATGTTGAATGGTGAACCGACAACCTCTCCTAGTCCTGCAACATACCCACTGTCGGTTATACGTTAGTGTAATTCATCGTGACTCGGTGAATACAGAATAGTCAATAAATTAAAATAATGTTAAAAATAATAGTTAAAATGATGCGTTAATGGGGGTGTTTGTTTTTAGAACTTTGGTTAAACAAGTCGATTTATTATTCATTGACATATAGCTTCATAATTATAAATATTTTCAACCAAGTCACTGATCGTCTTCTGGTACAATAATTTATATTAATTAATACCCATATAATAATTAACTTATATCGTAACACAGTTTACGTTAGTTAATATAGACTGTTATATATTTCAAAATGACCACTGAAATGGTACAAAGTGTTAGTGCTTACTAAGTTTCATGTCAATAAATAATATTATAGTTTCCATAGTTGTTTCTCGAAATATTTACTCGATTAAAAAATGGAGGAAGTAATTTTCAATTTATAAAGGTAGAAGAGAAGATTTTTTTGTAGTAGATATTTAATTGTTTCGCTATGAAAATAATATCCTTCTTTTTTCTATCTTCAGTTTGAAAAGAAGTAATTTAGTTTGAAAAGTATGTACTACGTCCACAGTATCTCTAGTTATATGCATTTAGATTGAAGGCTGGGGTGCATTACAAGATGAACGGGGATCCGTACTCGAGACGTCGTTCAGACACGTGCCAACAAAACGACCACACTAACGACACAGTAACGATCTTGTCGGCCAAGTGGCACTCTTAACAATCGGTGGCAATAAACGATATTACACAGGAGAGCACTTCCATTTCATGATAATAATAAAGCTTCGCCAAGGTTTCTTCTTACTTCAGCACACGACATCATTACGTTACATAATTGCAGTTTAATGAATTTTATGTAGCAATTTCTTCATCTTTTAAATCTGATTGTTTGAATTCGTATGAAGTACAAATATTGTACGAAATGATTTTTTATGATGATTTTTATAAACTTGTTTCACCTGCTATGAATTTTTCCGAAGTCACTGAACGTTTCAAAGCAACATATACCTCGATTACATAATCTTCCATCATAGACCAAGTTGCAAAGTAAAAATGATAACGTGACCGAATTATTAAAACTACTCTCTGATATCGAATTAGTCGAGGACGGGAATAGGTTATCAACGATTCAAACATGAACGTGTGTACATACATTCTCGAATCTGGTCTCTCGTGCATGTTTCTCATAATTCTTTAATCGCAGTGCATAGGGTGGTTGTGGTGGTGATGATGGTGGTTGTGATGGTGGACGGTTAGCGGTTACTGGGCGGCTGTGGCGAGGTGGTGCTGTGTGGACCAGTGCGGTGGGACTGAGGTGGTCGGTGGTCGTACTACGGGGGCGAACGCACTCCCGTCCCCGGACGTATAGAAAATGCCATACTGTTCGTGCGCTAAAACGAAAATTTCACATAAGGAAAAATCATAAAGTGCGTGCACTCAAACGAAATACTAAACGGAGACTAAACACAAGAAGCGCCGTGCGTGTTAGGACTTCGTGTGCACGTACCTACATGCATGCGTTCATAATGTAACGAAAATAATAAAATTCTGAAGCTGAAAATTACAAAGTATGTCTTGAAATATCAATGCTGCAAATACGTGGTGTACAAAATAGAAAGATTTTCGTAAATTTTTCGTAACTAGGAATAGAATTCGAAGTAACGTGAGTTCACGTCAACGGTCGCGAATGCGTTAATAATTTAGTCTGTTCCTCCCTCTAATTACAAAGATATAGTTGCATATACAATAGGTACGTGTTGACTTTGGTAGTTGAAACAAATCCATATAAAAATACTTACGTGACGTGTAAAGGGTTGGGCTACCGGTGTAGGGGTTAGCGACTGAATAGCTTCCATTGGTGCTGTGGCTGTGAGGTGTGCTGGCTGAACTTCCGCAATAACCACCACCGGTTACAACCCCACGTGGGCTTGCGCTACTGCTCTGCCTATAGGCGTCTACGTTACCACCGACGCTTCCTCCAACGCTACCACCGCCACCGCCGCCTCCAGCACCGGCTCCTGTCGTCACGGAACTACCGTCTAGAAATAGAAACCTGCCCGTCAGACGAACCCGTCAGTATTTCATCATTCTGTTAGCGTGTTGCCTAGTGCACTGGAACAAACAGCTAACGCGGAAACACGAATAAATGCGTTGCGCGATCCCTGCACACGAGTCGGATTTAGTTACGCAGAAAAAAAGGGACGTGGTGGAGAGCAATCTGAGCATTACAACGCTTTGAATGCGAAGTGGCGCTTTTGAGAAATATAGGAGGGTCACTCCGAATTAGGTTTTTTTTTTTGTGAAATTGAAGTACGATACGGTCCACGTATAATAGGGGATTGGGGCCAGTTTTGTGTCGTCATTTCTCTGGTTTGCGTTATTTTCGGTTGTTTAATTCATTCGCTGCTAGGCAAATTTAGAGTGTTTCATCTTGGACAAGATTTGATACAGATGTGTAATCAAAGTTATTAGTTCTATATAAAATTATAGAGAACGTTGGAAGAATATATTTCTTGAAGCTTCCTCTGCAAAATAAGGTTATTGATAATCGATTTCTACAGGTAAATGTCCATCTTGCTTTCACGCTAGATAGTAACATGTACATATTACTCGAATCCAATCTGCAGACGAAACTCTACAATAGTTTCTGAATATTTCCTCGTCGTTGAAAGAAGTTTGCACACTTCGGATACCGTGCTGAATTAATATTTAGAATAGTATTAACCTATGTTGCAGCGGTAATTCGCAATTAGCGCGACTCGATATTTCACCCCTCTAATTAAGTGGATAAAGTAACGAGTGCTTTCACGTACTGGCCATAGAACAAGTTTTAATATTTACCGTCTGTCCATTTCGCCGCACTACCATTCTCCTGTACCGCCACTGCAAGTTGCCCTGTATATGAATTGAACGCCGTCGCCGAACTGGAGGTGGGGGGTGCGGGTGGATGGCCCGATCCTGGACTCCTTGGGGCACCTGTGATTCCCGCGTTTCCGCTTCTGGGCATACTATATAAAGCTTCTGCAAGATCTGCCGCCCTTTTCAGTATAATTTCCTTCGGTAATTTCTCGGGGTCACCAGGATGTCGCGGAATAAGTTTCTGTAACCTTTGGAAGCCGTAGTCGATCGTAGGTTCATTTAGTGCTGGAAAATATGTAAAAGGGTTCATCGTTTTAATCGCGATACGTAACAGTTAACAAATTTAATTTCACGATACGGCATAGTGTTACTTTTTTGTTATTTGATCGAGAAAAATGTTTGATAACCTATTAGAATACATAGTAGATATACTTACAAACATAAACGAATCTACCAGGCGCCCCTTTGCAAAATTGTTTAGTCTTATAAGATAGTGTGACTTCAACAACACCTGGTATCTGCCTTGGCGGAGTTTGGACTCTGATTGCGTTTGGTGTGATCAACTAAAAACAAACAATTAACAGAGTTCATATACATGACTAACACACAATGTTATATATTCTATATTATTATTTTCCTTTGATTTGAAATATTGATTTTATTTATGTATCGCAAAAGTATTCTGACTTTGATTTTGGTCACTTATATGTAACATTAAATTACACACCTCGCTCCAAACCAACATCGACCCAAAAACTACTTGAAGTCCATCGAAGAAGTTTTCACCAATGATTATTACTGTGGACCCACCTGACGTCCATCCTTCATTTGGCGATATCGCTTTTATACACGGCGTTTGAAGAGGTACAGGTGTATAGAGACCTAATTTTGTAAAGATACAATGTTGTCAATAAATTATAGAATATTTTACTTATTCAATGTTTAGTTTGAGAAATTTGATACCCTATATAATAACGTAAAGTGACGCTGAAATATAATGCATATGTTGTGGTAGAAATTAGAAGTTGTAGAAAATTATTTAACGTTTTGTGTTAACTAACCCAAATGGATCATCTGGGGATTAGAAAACAATAACACACCGTGTCCACGGCGGAAGAAAATTCGTGAGAAAGTAAACCAAAAAATTACGCGAATTCCGTCGATTGTACGAGGTGAGCTGGGAAAGTTAGTTAGGGGATGGGGGGTGGGATACGGAAAATTATCTGAATATTCTGTTTATTCGGTAGAGGCCGAGTGGCGGATATATTTCCCGTGGCAGCGTGGCAAGCAAACTCAAGCCACGAGGATGGGAGAGCGTAAGAGAGGGAAAACGACAGAGAATCTATGAAGGAGAACGACATCACCGCGTAGAAAGAGAAAGAGCACCAGCAGAAGAGACTGAGGGCTGAGGGTCGGAGTGGCCGGAGAAGAGTTGTAACAAGAAGGAAGGGAGGAGGGGGGACGATCGGGCCGTTGGTGTCTCTGCTTGGAATTTATAACCCAATGATATCATTTTGTACCCCGGCGAAGCCAAGCTACCCCCGGTACCGACCCTGGTAGAGCGGAGCCACGGCAGAGTGGCTGACATCATGGTATATTGCTCCCAGTGATGCTCAAACAGTTTTCACCTCGGGTGCTTACGTGTAGTTCCGCTATTAAATCTCGAAGCCTTAAGAGATCTCGACAGTGGACATCGTGCTCAAACTGAACGTAAAAAACGTTTCTCCCTTTTTTTTTGGATATCTACGACGAACGTTGGCAATTAAAAATTAAATTCCTTCGAGTAAGATTTTAATAAATTTAGTAGGTGCAAAAGCATTGTATCCGTTGATAAACATAAATACAATTGCCTGCTCTGAGATTCTTAAATAAATTACTCTGATCGCTGTTAAATAGGAGCATTGATTTAATATTTCTGTAACGTGATATTTCATTTAGTTCTACACTTTGTCCCGTGTAAAGTAAGCGGCGACTTAAATACGCATGTACAGGCCAGCGTTAAAGAGTTGCAATTCCAATGTAAATGGAGATCCTTGAATGGGACGCAGGTATTTATTGCGTTCAATGTACAAGATAGTCGTTAAACAGAGTCAGCCACGTTGGCAACCACTCCGGTAGAGAATTGTCGGGCGAAATGGTATGGGGCAGAAATGTAGGAAGAGGTGGAGTGGAAGGAGGAGGGTTGAAAAGAGAGATTCAGTAGAGGAGGCCGGAACAAGCGTACCAACCCGGAATAAATAAAATCCCCCGTGCCATTACTGAGTGGTAAGGGGTGCTACTCTCTACCTCCGAACTCCTCTTTTACCACCAAACCGTCGTCGAAGTCGAGGAGCCGTTGTACTCCAACATGTTCAGTCCGATTCTCTCTGATCACTGCGAGATCGCGATATAACTTCGTTCACCCCGGTAAATACTTGAGAAGTTCGCCAGAAAAAGTTGCTTTCACTTTCACCGCGAACGGGTTCATTAAGTTGGTGTTTTATGATCAAGCTGCTTTCTCTTTACATAGACGATTTAAATGGTATGAATCAGTTTTCGATAGGAGATTCATAACTGTAACGAATGGCAAAGACAATAGTCGAATAATTTATCATCGGTTCCAACATTACCTGAAGAAATATTTACGTAGACAAAAATCTGACAAAAACTGAAGCTTTAGTTAAAAATGACAGAAATCCGCGTAATATAACTATTAAGTATGTATATATAAATAACCTGGTATTCAAACTGTATACTAATTTACAAATTATTCGTTGTTTAAGAAACATTCTCCATGTTCCGAATTAAAAAGAAGAATAGTCTGTTTCTATATGGGGCAACATGGACAACTTATTTGATATATCATTTCGTTATAAGGACGCGAGTAAATCCAATTCTATAAAGTATGCGCTAAGATGAAGTAAATCAGAGATGTCCAAGCTGAACTTGAGAGTTGAATTACGATGAATTTATCGTACGACCTAGTTGAGTGGTGGAGTATTCTCGCGCATGAACATTGAAAGTAACCTACTAATATATGAACCGCGTCGAAATGTGCCTATTGTTTACGCTATTCCAGCAGATGGTGAAGTAAATTAATCGTAATTGAAATCTCGATTAGCTTTCGAACCTCTGACACGAATACTTAATTATGCGTGTCATGTTAAATGTTCCTCCAAAAAAGAAAATACTAGTCAACGAGTAACCGATATAAACGATGTTTAACCCTAAAGTGCGCAATTTTTCAAATCGGAGCAAACACGAGTAATACTCTACCTAAAAAATTCTGATAGCAATTGTCAGATCTGGGGCAAAAATAATTATCTTCAACGGTGCTGTGACCTTTTTATAACGCAAATCGTATTTCTGTTAAGAACAGCGCATAAGCTGTTGTTTTTGCTGTCGTGTCCCAATAAAATATCAAAGAAAAATGCGGTTGATGCATACGTTCATCAATCCGCACTGTAGGGTTGAATAATATTCCAATTCTGATTTCTAAAACAGCCGAGGAAATTCCATTGTCGCTTAACAAAAACCACGGAACACAATTTCCTTTGTTCGTTTCCCCGCCTACCTTCCTTTTGCTCGATCTTTACTTTTTCCGCCTGCTTCTCGCCCTCCCTTTATTTGTACGTCTGTTACGACGAGGGTTGCCTGCGAGAAGATTTGGAAATGGCAGGGCCGCCATGGCGTCACAAGAGTTGCGAAAGTCGAGAGGATAGTTCGAGATATCTTAAACTTAGCATTCACAAACCAACGCGCCGCGGCAACCACTGAGAGAAGAGAGCAAGACATTAGCGCAAAAAGGAAGGAAACAGAGAAGAGAAAGGTCAATTTGGTTGGCTTTCTTCTTTCGTTCTTCCTTCTTCTTTGCTATTTGTTCCACCCTCGTCTTTGTGTATGGTGGCAACCAACCAGATAACAGGGAGAAGCGAAAAGGCGCGGTAGGGCGAAAAGAAAGCTTGGAACCTGTGGAGAGCAGAGAGAGAGCGAGAGAGAGAGAGAGAGAGAGAGAGAGAGAGAGAGAGAGAGAGAGAG